>NC_091330.1:16828877-17082345 GCF_038502225.1 Cherax quadricarinatus
ATTTTTACATACACAAAACAATGAGAACTAAATAAAATATGTAAATACATGAACATTTAAATCACTATTTCATACCTTTATTGAAGACTTGTTGGCTTGTGGAAGACAGAGGAGGACTGATTATTGTTTGGAAGGGGAATCCCCCTCCATAAGGATTTCAGGTATCAAAGCCCTCTCTGGGGTTACGTCCCTTCTTTGTCTTTTACTGCCACTAGGACCAGCTTGAGAGTCGCTGCACCCGTCGCATGAGCAAACAGTCCAGAGAGCTCCATTTCTGGCGTCTCTAAGATTTTCCTGAAGTGGGACAAGGTTTTGTCACTGAATATGTTGCAGATATGGCTTGTTTGAGCTTGGTCAAGGCGATATTTTTGAACAAAAGTTTGCACCTTCCTCCACTTTGCACAAATGTCCTTAATCACTGAAGAAGGCACATTCTCCCCTCTCTCTTCCTCCTCCTCTGAACCAGTTTCCTCAGCTGTGGTCTGTTGCTGTTCCAGATGAAGGTCTTGCAGCTCTTCAGTAGTTAGCTCAAGCACACGTGCATCACTCATACTTTTCAACAATTTCTTTCTTAAATTCCATCATGTTTTTCACTTTCTTTACTTTTCCATTGTGTTTTTCACTTTCTTTACAAAAGGAACTTTACTCGAAACTTTCTTTGGGCCCATGGTGGCTTTTTTCGCAGTTGCATCCAATCAGTAACTACAAAAAACAATGGATTATAGCGAAATGTTTGGATAAATGTGCAAGGGCTTCCTCACTCACCCAGACACACAACCAGGCTGATTCATGAACGCGGCAGAGTGGCGGGTGGACGCATCCAATAAGGCCGATCTCTAAAATAACAGCCAATAACTGGGATAGAATTTCGGCGAAAAAAGTGGGTGAAAGCTGAATTGGCCGATATCCGGAATGGCCGATAACCGAGGGTCCACTGTATTTTTGGGAGGTTAAATCACCACCACCAGATGTAGACCAAACAAAATGTAAACTTTGCCAGATGGACTATTGTCATGCCTTGCTTCATTATGTACTGGAATGCGATAAAATTAATGAATTCAAAGACTACTCACTCAGAAATGTTCAGGAGATGCAAAGTATTTTATCCACAGTGGTATATTACAAACCATTCTGAAAAAAGTGCCCTGACTTTGCTCACTGTAAATTAAGCTAATGTTTGCATTAATAACTCATTGCAGTTGTGATTGGGTGTGGACATGTGAATGATTCATTGCCTTTGTAACTTGTTCAGCTACCAAAACTTTGGGGCCCAGTCCCTGAACTCATTATGTACCTCTTATCTTTTTGACTACTGCCCACAGGATGGGTATGGGGTGCATAATATATTTAACTAACAGCTTGTTGGGGCATGAAAATTTCTATTAACCTGATCTTCATTGTTGTAGAGGCTTTGGGTATCAGTAATCTCATCTACCTTGGCTCAGTCATTCAGGTTTAGTTTTATTCTTCAGGTCACTTTTTGATTGGCCTTCAGTGCTGGCAATGGGACCACTTTATAGTCCTTGTCCTTAAGCAACTTAATAACAGAAGTTGCAACAATTTTGTCAGCTTCATCCCTGAGGAGTCAACATGAAAGTCATTAGTTGCAATCAGGCTGGATAGTTTGACTTAATGAGTGGTCCTCAGTATGTTAGCTAGTTCTTGATTCAGTCTCTCCAGGAAGTGACTTGATCTTCACATGGTGAGCCTGCATAGTGCCAGGGATGAAGCAGAAAATCTACATGCTGCTTTCTTACTGCCACTGGGAGCAATGTGCTGAATGTTGTGTTACAGAGATAACCACAAGTGGAGTATATATAGTGGTCAGAAGGGTGAGGCTTAGGAAACAAGTGTTGGGACTCTATACTGGGAGAGAAGCTCTAAGAGCATAAGAATGGAGACACATTACAGAAGGGCTACTGGCTCCTTCTAGGCAAGTCCTTTTCAAATTCAAACCCTCTACCTGAAATATTTGTCCCACCTATTCTCAAGGCTATCCAAGGAATTAGCTTAGATAACCCTACTAACCCATGCTGGGCAAGTAACACTCAAATCCATCTCCTTTATGTGTATTTGCCCAACCTATTTTTGAAGCTACTCAAGGTTTTAGCATTAATGGCCTTACTAGGAAGAAGTCCCACTCATCGACAACCATTTCTGAACCAGTATTTTACTACATCTTTTCTAAACATAAACATATCTAATTTGAATCCATTGTTTTCAGTTCTTTCTTGAAAGGATATCCTCAATACCCAATTTAAATCATCTTTATTTATGCCTATCTTCCACTTAAACACTTCATTTATGTCTCCCTTCATCCTACATCTTGCAAGAGAATAGAGGTTCAGCACTCGCAACTATCTTAGTATGAAAGATTTCTGTACATTGGATTCATTTTTTGTCATCCTTATCTGTATGTTCTACAATGAATTTATATCCATTCTGAGGTATGGAAACCAGGATTGGGCTAAATAATTTAAGTGAGGGCTTAGTAATGATGTATAGAACTGTAGAATAACCTCTGGGCTCCTTTTGCTTATACTCAGACACTGCTGTCTTGGCTTTAGATTACTGTTTACCATAACTCCCAAGTCCTGTTCACATTTTGTATGGTTAAGTTCTGTATTATTTAATTTATAAGTGCTAGGGTTATCTACATTTTTGAAGTTTAGGACTTTGCAGCTGCACTAAGGCTGATTAGGTATGAATGGAGAGAGTTTAACTATTTTTAGAATCCCAACTATACCAGGCATAGATGCCCTAGGGACATCAAGACCCTTCCCAAGAACTGCAATTTAAAAATGCAGTCAGGTGCTTTGGAGTGAAGTTAGTCCTTGTTAGGTAGTGGGGCTCTCTTACTGGCTCTTGATCCATCATTTGTAGCCACTGTCCTCTTTTTGGATAAAACCTGATCCAAGTACGTACTCAAAGGTTTAGTGTTTCCCCATGAGCAATACTCCAGGTGGTTTCCCCAGAGCCCCTCAGGGTTTCGGACGTACTAGTACGGCTTACACACCAGGGTTTTTGATGTACTAGTACGCCTAAATTCTAGTGCCCTCAAATCTAGTGAGAGAAAGCTGGTAGGCCTACATATGAAAGAATGGGTCTATGTGGTCAGTGTGCGCAGTATAAAAAAAAATCCTGCAGCACAGTGCGTAATGAGAAAAAAAAACTTTGAGTGTTTTTGGTTTAAAACAGTGACTTTGCACTGTATTTTCGTATGGTATTTATGATGGTATTCTAGTTTTCCTGGTTTCATTTTATAGAATGGAAGACATGTTAAAGAAATTGAGACGATTTTGATTGGTTTTACGATGAAAAGTACCTTGAAATTGAGCTCAGAGTAGCAGAAATGTTCGATTTTTACCAAAGTTCAAAAGTAAGCAAATCATGCTACACGTCCAATACACGTCTACTGGTGAGTCTAATATTCTTTCACAAGTGTGCTGATATTATTAGTACCATTTCTACACTAATGCAGTAGTCTGCATAACAGTAAATCTATTTTTTGTGAGAATAAAAATTCAAAGTGGAAAGCAAAAGAATGTAAGAGGGGCATGGGGATGTGACTAATGAACAGAGGAAATGTTATTTTAGTGCCAGGAATGTCTTTTTTGTGTATTCTGGACCCTATTTGGAAATTGGCATCTTTTGAAATTTGTGTGAAATTGGCAAAATTGCTAAATTCTGACCACTTTATTGGATAGTTGAAATCGGTAAATGGGTGGTTTCTTGTACTCATTTGATCGAAAAAATGGAGTTCTAGCGAAATAGTTATGATTTTTGTCGACTGGTACACTGGAATTGGCCGAAAATAGGGCTCAAAGTGGGCAAAACCGCCAGCGCGTAAACATCATCAAGACCGCTAACTTCGCGAGAGCACAATTCCGTAAGTTTTCCAGCAAATTTCATACTTTTGGTGTCATTATGATCAGGAAAAGATTCTCTTTCTTTTCATAAGAATTTTTTTTTTTTTAATTTGGCAACTCTGAGAACAAGTCTCAGAGAGGGCCTGGTGACCCTGAAAGGGTTAATATGGGTACTTGTATAGAAAAAGCAGTTATTAATTTTAGTTTTAATAAATAACATATCCACAGCATGATGTATGGAGAAACATTTATTTTATTATACAGGAATGATCTCGATAGATCTGTCAGTGTAGTGAACATAAAACTTAACAAAAATCAGAAAATTTGCAAGCTCCACATAAATGAAGAAAGTCTCCTCAAAAATATATTTTGACAATTCAAGGTAATTAAGAAAAACTTCAGAAAGGTAATAGATAATCTTGGTAAAAAAAAAAATCCGTAATGTAAATACATGTATGTAACTGTAGCAGTTGATTACTTCATGATGCAAGTAGTGTACATGTGTCAACATACTACTAAGAGACTGTAGTTAGGTGAACAAGGAGGAGCCTAGAGGCTCTTCTTTTATGCCAAGATCACAAAGGGGAGGTTATTAAAAGACTGTTTGAACTGCCCAGGGTCGGAATGTCTTTCCTAGAGAATCGATGATCCACAGCCACCATTATAAAAGTAATTAATGTATCGTCTACCATGACTGTCCCATATATTCCCAAAGCAGCTCACTCACATGCAGGGGAAACTTTCCTGAAGAAGGTAAATGAAGGATCCACTATCCTAGATACTCGAACTTAATTCATTCCAGAAGGCTGTTCGGGCGTCGATCTGTTCAAGTACCAAATGAATTTTTACCAACCAATTTTCTTTTTTGTTGGTTGTTATCACTAATCTTCTTAGGCCCCTTGGTGACTTATTTATACAAATACACCAAAAAATGCAAAGAAACATGAAATAGTTTACAGCAAAGCTCTAGCAGGTCGTGTTTGTTTGGTCGAGTGCTGAGCAAACAGCCTACTACCAGTTGATTTTTTTACCGAACAAAGCATTCGAATATCGAATTGTTCGAGTAGGGAGCTGTTCGAATACCAAGGTTCCACTGTATTCAACACACCCTCAAAGCATGACACAACCTGTTACTGTTTGCCTATCAATGCCAGCAAGAATTGACAAGTTGCTAGCCTCATTGGTCATCAAATCATTGAAACATTTACCCAGAGCTGGTGACCTGACTCATCTTTCTCATCAACACAAAAATGAGGAAGTGAAGTAGGCCCATCATGGGCTTCATCATATTTTATATATTTTTTTTTTATTATTATTATCACACTGGCCGATTCCCACCAAGGCAGGGTGGCCCGAAAAAGAAAAACTTCCACCATCATTCACTCCATCACCATGAATGAATATTTTATATGTACTCTGATATTTATACCTATGTGTACCCGTACCTAAATAAACTTACACAGTGCTGGCGTGCAGGTACACATTAAAATCAATAAGTGTCTTAAGTCTTGAAGATGCCATATTAATAATGATAATAAAATGCAATAATAATCACTCTGAGGCACATTAAATGTCATACAGTGGACCCCCGCATAACGATGGCATCACATAGCGATTAATCCGCATACCGCTTGCTTTAATCGCAAAAATTTTGCCGCGCATACCGCTTAAAAACCCGCTCACCGATTTTCGTCCGAGACGCGTCCAATGTGCGCCCTCAGCCAGCCTCACATGTGCCGCCCGTGCCATTGTTTACCAGCCAGCCTCCGCGGTAACATCCAAGCATACAATCGGAATATTTCGTATTATTACAGTGTTTTCGGTGCTGTTTCTGGAAAATAAGTGACCATGGGCCCCAAGAAAGCTTCTAGTGCCAACCGTACACCAATAAGGGTGAGAATTCCAATAGAAATGAAGAAAGAGATCATTGATAAGTATGAAAGTGGAGTGCGTATTGCCGACCTGGTCAGGTTGTACAAGAAACCCCAATCAACCATCGCTACTATTGTGGGCACCAGAAAGGCAATCAAGGAAGCTGTTCTTGCCAAAGGTTTAACTGTGTTTTCGAAACAAAGATCGCAAGTGATGGAAGATGTTGAGAGACTCTTATTGGTGTGGATAAATGAAAAACAGCTAGCAGGAGATAGCGTCTCTCAAGCGATCATATGTGAAAAGGCTAGGAAGTTGCATGAGGATTTAATTAAAAAAATGCCTGCAACTAGTGATGATGTGAGTGAATTTAAGGCCAGCAAAGGTTGGTTTGAGAGATTTAAGAAGCGTAGTGGCATACATAGTGTGATAAGGCATGGTGAGGCTGCCAGTTCGGACCACAAAGCGGCTGAAAAATATGTGCATGAATTCAAGGAGTACATAGACAGTGAAGGACTGAAACCTGAACAAGTGTTTAATTGTGATGAAACAGGCCTGTTTTGGAAGAAAATGCCAAGCAGGACCTACATTACTCAGGAGGAAAAGGCACTCCCAGGACATAAGCCTATGAAAGACAGGCTTACTTTGTTGATGTGTGCCAATGCTAGTGGTGATTGCAAAGTTAAGCCTTTATTAGTGTATCACTCTGAAACTCCCAGAGCGTTCAGGCAAAAGAATGTCCTCAAGGATAATTTGTGTGTGCTGTGGAGGGCAAACAGTTAGGCATGGGTCACTAGGGACTTTTTCTATAACTGGTTACACCATGCATTTGCCCCCAATGTGAAAGATTACCTAACTGAAAAGAAATTAGAACTTAAGTGCCTCCTGGTGTTAGACAATGCCCCTGGTCATCCTACAGACGTGGCAGAGCGACTTTATGGGGACATGAGCTTCATTAAGGTGAAGTTTTTGCCTCCTAATACCACTCCTCTCCTGCAGCCCATGGACCAGCAGGTTATTGCAAACTTCAAAAAACTGTACACAAAAGCTCTGTTTGAAAGGTGCTTTGTAGTGACCTCAGAAACTCAACTGACTCTAAGAGAGTTTTGGAGAGAGCACTTTAATATCCTCAATTGTGTAAACCTTATAGGTAAGGCTTGGGAGGGAGTGACTAAGAAGACCTTGAACTCTGCTTGGAAGAAACTGTGGCCAGAATGTGTAGACAAAAGGGATTTTGAAGGGTTTGAGGCTAACCCTGAGAGGATTATGCCACTTGAGGAATCCATTGTTGCATTGGGAAAGTCCTTGGGGTTGGAGGTTAGTGGGGAGGATGTGGAAGAGTTGGTGGAGGAGGACAATGAAGAACTAACCACTGATGAGCTGATAGATCAACTTCAAGAGCAAGAGGCCAGACCTGAGGAAACTGGTTCAGAGGAGGGGAGAGAGAAATTGAAGAAGTTGCCTACTACAAAGATTAAAGAAATCTGTGCAAAGTGGCTTGAAGTGCAAACCTTCATGGATGAAAATCACCCTCACACAGCTATTGCAAGCCGTGTTGGCAACCTGTACACTGACAATGTTGTGAAACACTTTAGGGAAGTCATAAAGGAACGAGAGGTACAGGCCACTATGGACAGATATGTTGTGCGAAAGAAGTCCAGTGACTCTGAAGCTGGTCCTAGTGGCATTAAAAGAAGAAGGGAAGTAACCCCAGAAAAGGACTCGACACCTCAAGTCTTAATGGAAGGGGATTCCCCTTCTAAACACTAACACACTCTCTCCCCTCCTCCCATCCCATCAATCATCACCAGATCTTCAATAAAAGTAAGTGTCATGTAAGTGTGCATGCCTTTTTCAGTTTGTGTATTAAAATTAACATTTCATGTGGTAAAAAATTTTTTTTTTCATACTTTTGGGTGTCTTGCACGGATTAATTTTATTTCCATTATTTCTTATGGGGAAAATTCATTCACATACCGATTATTTCGCATAACAATTACCCCTCTTGCACGGATTAAAATCGTTATGCGGGGGTCCACTGTATTACGTTAATATAAACATTTTCATTAATCCATCTATATTTTTTCAAAATTATGCAATAAACATGCTACATAACGTATAAAAATAACTACACCCCACAGTAGAATAAATTAACGTAAATATGAGATGTACAAGAATGGTATACAATACTGACGAGATAAAAACAAAGACACATGCAACATCTGGGTATCTGTATTGTAGACGTTTTGCCATCCAGTGGCTTTATCAATACAGATTTTAGGACATAATTTAAAGACGGTAGAACTATATACAAAAGATGAGGTAATCAGTCCTTCAGCCTTGGAGTTGGTGTGAAGAGCACCATAGTCGTATATAAGCACCAGCCTTCTTGTCTGTGCTCCAGAATCTTCATGACTACGGTGCTCTTCACACCAACTCCAAGACTGAGGGACTGATTACCTCATCTTTTGTATATAGTTCTACTGCCTTCAACTTATGTCCTAGAATCTGTATTGATAAAGCCACCGGATGGCAAAATGTCTACAGTAAAGATACCCAGATGTTGCACGTGTCTCAGTTTTTAAATATGAGATGTTTTCCAGTTGTCTTGCTGGAGTGTCAGAAAGAATAATGTTTTCTCTAGTTCAACACCAAAGAAAATGTGTAAACAATAGTATTACTGGGGGTAACTGTAGAAAATTATTCCTGTATGCCTTCACTCAGAGTGTCATTCCTTCTAAAAATGGTGTGGTAGATGAGAATGGGAGTGTTTCTCTCTATTTACTCTACTGTGCCAACGTGGAGATAACTTGTACACAATATAATGCATTTGTATTATGGTACAAGCTTCACAAACATGGAAATGATCATGTATCAACCATAACCAGACACGTTTTTCTGCTTGTTTACAGACTCCACATCTCTGTCCTCTCACATTCACTCGTTCTCTCTCTTTCGTTTATTCGTTTTATCTCATTTACTCTCCTCTCACCCTACATTAAGACTACAAATATTTTAAGGCAAGTAATGAGTGTACTGTATATGCATTTTATCACTCTGGGGTGCTTTAAATGTCATAGTATATTATGTGTGGGTGGGGTGGCCAGGTAGGCTTCCTTACCTGCCACGCCTGACTTCTTACAATAAACACTACTTTCTTCTTTCTTTCAACGCACCAGCCATTTCCCACTGAGGTGGGGTGGCCCAAAAGGAAAAACGAAAGTTTCACCTTTTAAATTTAGTAATATATACAGGAGAAGGGGTTACTAGCCCCTTGCTCCTGGCATTTTAGTCGCCTCTTACGACACGCATGGCTTACGGAGGAAGAATTCTGTTCCATTTCCCCACGGAGAAAACACTACTTATCTTTCTCTAAATTAAGACTACAAATATTATAAGGTAAGTAATGAGTATACTGTGTGTATTTTACTTTGTTTTTTAAATGCCTAATTCTATTGTTAACTTAATATATGTTGGTGTAAACTTGTTATCTGGCATTTATATGTATTTATAAGTGGAAAAAATGGTATTCTGCTTTCCAGTGATAGCCTGAAACCTAACCTGCAGTATAAGTGGGGCTCTACTGTACAGCAAGAAACTGTTTCAACTATATTTTCAAAATGAATATGTAACTTATTTCCGGATGTTGGATCTGTGGTCAGCTGTATCCTTAACCCTTTGACTGTTTCAGGCCCCTCTCTGAAACTGTCATTCTATGTCGCTCAATTTTTTAAAAAAAAAAAAATTATTTTTTCTTATGAAATGATAGAGAATCTTTTCCCGATGGTAATGACACTAAAAGTTCGAAATTTGGTCGAAAACTCGTGGAATTATGCTCCCGCGAAGTTAGCGGTCTCGGCGACATATGCGTATCGGCGATTTCGCCGACTTTGAGCCCTATTTTCAGCCAATTCCATTGTTCCAGTTGACCAAACTCATAGCTATTTCTTTAGAACTCCATTTTATCTATCAGCTGAGTACAAGAAACCTCCCATTTACTAATTTGGACTACCCAATATGGTGGTCAGAAATTGGCAATTTGGCCAATTTCACGCAAAATAAAAAAGATGCCAATTTCAAAATAGGGTCCAGAATAAACAAGGTAGACATTCATGGCACTAAAATAACATATGCTCTGTTCATTAGTCACATCTCTAGGCCCCTCTTATATTATTATTGCTTTCTATTTTGATTTTTTATTCATACAAAAAAATACAAAATTTACTGTTATGCAGACGACTGCATTATTGTAAAAATGGTATAAATAATATCAGTGCACTAGTGAAAGAATATTAGACTCCCCAGTTGACATGTATTGGTCGTGTGGTGTGATTTATTTACTCTTGAACATTGGTAAAAATCGAACATTTCCGCTACTTTGAGCTCAGTTTCAAGGTCGTTTTCATCGTAAAAGTAATGAAAATCATCTCTATTTCTGTAATATGTTTTCCATTTTATCACCTAAGACCATGAAAACGCGAATACAACGATAAATACTATACGAAAATACACCTCAAAGTCGGCGTTTTATTCCAAAAAAACGATCAGAGTTTTTTTTTCTCATTACGCAATGTGTGCTGCAGGATTTTTTTTATGTGGTGCACACTGACCACACAGACCCATTCTCTCACATGTGGGCCTACCAGCTTTCTCCCAGTTGATTTGAAGCCGCTAGAATTATTGAGTATATATACGTCAGAAACATTGGCTCGTAAGACGTATTTATACGTCGAAAACAGTCAAAGGGTTAAAGTAGGGGAAGCGAGTAAAGATATTCATTGACACTGACATAAATTATCAGAGAATTCAAGACAACAAAAAGTGATAGGGAATGAAAACAGGCTAATGATTTTTAGTATTTCTTATATAATTGACTGACAGATCATGTAATGAGAATACTGTACTCCAGACCAAACTACAGTATTATTGCCATCTTTACATGCAGTACAATATACAAGGAATTATTAAATGTACTATAAAATATGACCCTAATTGGAATCCATGAACTGAATTTCAGTTAAAATGAGTATTGTTTTGGGCAGTGGTTTTGGTTGTGGAGATAAAACTTTCACCATCTTGTTCTCATCATCAACATCTAACCTGAAAAATACATAAAAAGTAGTACGTATATATAAAAGTCATACATAATACATGAAAGTCACTTTCAAAAGAAAGAACCATAATATGGTTCTTTCTTTTGAAAGTGACTGAGGTCATCATAAATGCTAAGAGAGACTACAGTCGCTGCCTAGCTAGATAGCATATTTTTTTCAGACATTTCATCTCTCAACACAAAAACCCATGCAGCCTACATCTGACAAAAACATAATTTAACAAGGAATCAACAACTTTACATAAACATTTAACTGGCATATTAAAATACATGGGCTAGTAACCCCTTCTCCTGTAGACATTTACTAAAAAAGAGAAGAAGAAAAACTTTATAAAACTGGGATGCTTGAATGTGCGTGGATGTAGTGCGGATGACAAGAAACAGATGATTGCTGATGTTATGAATGAAAAGAAGTTGGATGTCCTGGCCCTAAGCGAAACAAAGCTGAAGGGGGTAGGGGGGTTTCGGTGGGGGGAAATAAATGGGGTTAAATCTGGAGTATCTGAGAGAGTTAGAGCAAAGGAAGGGGTAGCAGTAATTTTGAATGATCAGTTATGGAAGGAGAAAAGAGAATATGAATGTGTAAATGCAAGAATTATGTGGATTAAAGTAAAGGTTGGATGCGAGAAGTGGGTCATAATAAGCGTGTATGCACCTGGAGAAGAGAGGAATGCAGAGGAGAGAGAGAGATTTTGGGAGATGTTAAGTGAATGTATAGGAGCCTTTGAACCAAGTGAGAGAGTAATTGTGGTAGGGGACCTGAATGCTAAAGTAGGAGAAACTTTTAGAGAGGGTGTGGTAGGTAAGTTTGGGGTGCCAGGTGTAAATGATAATGGAAGCCCTTTGATTGAACTTTGTATAGAAAGGGGTTTAGTTATAGGTAATACATATTTTAAGAAAAAGAGAATAAATAAGTATACAAGATATGATGTAGGGCGAAATGACAGTAGTTTGTTGGATTATGTATTGGTAGATAAAAGACTGTTGAGTAGACTTCAGGATGTACATGTTTATAGAGGGGGCCACAGATATATCGGATCACTTTCTAGTTGTAGCTACACTGAGAGTAAAAGGTAGATGGGATACAAGGAGAATAGAAGCATCAGGGAAGAGAGAGAGGTGAAGGTTTATAAAAAGAGGAGGCAGTTAGGGAAAGATATAAACAGCTATTGGAGGATAGATGGGCTAATGAGAGCATAGGCAATGGGGTCGAAGAGGTATGGGGTAGGTTTAAAAATGTAGTGTTAGAGTGTTCAGCAGAAGTTTGTGGTTACAGGAAAGTGGGTGCGGGAGGGAAGAGGAGCGATTGGTGGAATGATGATGTAAAGAGAGTAGTAAGGGAGAAAAAGTTAGCATATGAGAAGTTTTTACAAAGTAGAAGTGATGCAAGGAGGGAAGAGTATATGGAGAAAAAGAGAGAGGTTAAGAGAGTGGTGAAGCAATGTAAAAAGAGAGCAAATGAGAGAGTGGGTGAGATGTTATCAACAAATTTTGTTGAAAATAAGAAAAAGTTTTGGAGTGAGATTAACAAGTTAAGGAAGCCTAGAGAACAAATGGATTTGTCAGTTAAAAATAGGAGAGGAGAGTTATTAAATGGAGAGTTAGAGGTATTGGGAAGATGGAGGGAATATTTTGAGGAATTGTTAAATGTTGATGAAGATAGGGAAGCTGTGATTTCGTGTATAGGGCAAGGAGGAATAACATCTTGTAGGAGTGAGGAAGAGCCAGTTGTGAGTGTGGGGGAAGTTCGTGAGGCAGTAGGTAAAATGAAAGGGGGTAAGGCAGCCGGGATTGATGGGATAAAGATAGAAATGTTAAAAGCAGGTGGGGATATAGTTTTGGAGTGGTTGGTGCAATTATTTAATAAATGTATAGAAGAGGGTAAGGTACCTAGGTATTGGCAGAGAGCATGCACAGTTCCTTTGTATAAAGGCAAAGGGGACAAAAGAGAGTGCAAAAATTATAGGGGGATAAGTCTGTTGAGTATACCTGGTAAAGTGTATGGTAGAGCTATTATTGAAAGAATTAAAAGTAAGACTGAGAATAGTATAGCAGATGAACAAGGAGGCTTTAGGAAAGGTAGGGGGTGTGTGGACCAGGTGTTTACAGTGAAACATATAAGTGAACAGTATTTAGATAAGGCTAAAGAGGTCTTTGTGGCATTTATGGATTTGGAAAAGGCGTATGACAGGGTGGATAGGGGGGCAATGTGGCAGATGTTGCAGGTGTATGGTGTAGGAGGTAGGTTACTGAAAGCAGTGAAGAGTTTTTACGAGGATAGTGAGGCTCAAGTTAGAGTACATAGGAAAGAGGGAAATTATTTCCCAGTAAAAGTAGGCCTTAGACAAGGATGTGTGATGTCACCATGGTTGTTTAATATATTTATAGATGGGGTTGTAAGAGAAGTAAATGCGAGGGTCTTGGCAAGAGGCGTTGAGTTAAAAGATAAAGAATCACACATAAAGTGGGAGTTGTCACAGTTGCTCTTTGCTGATGACACTGTGCTCTTGGGAGATTCTGAAGAGAAGTTGCAGAGATTGGTGGATGAATTTGGTAGGGTGTGCAAAAGAAGAAAATTAAAAGTGAATACAGGAAAGAGTAAGGTTATGAGGATAACAAAAATATTAGGTGATGAAAGATTGGATATCAGATTGGAGGGAGAGTGTATGGAGGAGGTGAATGTATTCAGATATTTGGGAGTGGACATGTCAGCGGATGGGTCTAAGAAGGATGAGGTGAATCATAGAATTGATGAGGGGAAAAGGGTGAGTGGTGCACCTAGGAGTCTGTGGAGACAAAGAACTTTGTCCTTGGAGGCAAAGAGGGGAATGTATGAGAGTATAGTTTTACCAACACTTTTATATGGATGTGAAGCATGGGTGATGAATGTTGCAGCGAGGAGAAGGCTGGAGGCAGTGGAGATGTCATGTCTGAGGGCAATGTGTGGTGTGAATATAATGCAGAGAATTCGTAGTTTGGAAGTTAGGAGGAGGTGCGGGATTACCAAAACTGTTGTCCAGAGGGCTGAGGAAGGGTTGTTGAGGTGGTTCGGACATGTAGAGAGAATGGAGCGAAACAGAATGACTTCAAGAGTGTATCAGTCTGTAGTGGAAGGAAGGCGGGGTAGGGGTCGGCCTAGGAAAGGTTGGAGGGAGGGGGTAAAGGAGATTTTGTGTGCGAGGGGCTTGGACTTCCAGCAGGCGTGCGTGAGCGTGTTTGATAGGAGTGAATGGAGACGAATGGTTTTTAATACTTGACGTGCTGTTGGAGTGTGAGCAAAGTAACATTTATGAAGGGGTTCAGGGAGACCGGCAGGCCGGACTTGAGTCCTGGAGATGGGAAGTACAGTGCCTGCACTCTGAAGGAGGGGTGTTAATGTTGCAGTTTAAAAACTGTAGTGTAAAGCACCCTTCTGGCAAGACAGTGATGGAGTGAATGATGGTGAAAGTTTTTTTTTTTTCGGGCCACCCTGCCTTGGTGGGAATCGGCCAGTGTGATAATAAAAAATAATAACAAAAATAATATTAAAATACAGCAGCAAAAGTAAAAAAAAAAAAAAAAAAACTTCCAATTAGGCACAGTAATTGGACTGATTTATTTACAAAGCAGAAATCATCACAAAGCAAACAAAACTATTCAATTATCACAAACTACACCAACAACATACATGTATTCATTTAGCCTCAGTGATTTTAGAGTATACAGTCTTAATATATTAAGTAACTTAGTAAACAAAAACAAAAAATTCACACTTGGATGAAAACAACTGGAGACACAATGTAATTCAACATATAGTGAGCCATAAAAAAGAATAAACACTGACAACCAACATGAATTTTTTCACGAGTACAGCACCAAACTCTCTTATTATTTTTTACCAGTCTTTTTCAAGTCTATTTATGATTATTGGCTTGCATGTATCCAAGGTATCTTCCTTAAGTGTGTCAGTACAAGAGAGTTTATATTCAGTAAGTCACCGTGATGTAGTAACAAGACATTCAAAAGTTAACTTACTAAATGCATGTTTGAAAAATAGAAAATGGAAATCATATATTCAAAATGAAAATAATGAATTACCATTATATAACGGCAAGCAGGGACATCAGCACAAGCTAAGTCATCTATATACTAGTAGTTTTGTAATTAGTCTAGCTTGTCCAAGAGATAAGACACACATAAAGCAAGGCATGCACTGCTTATGCTATAAAAAATCTTCCCTTCAACATAAAAATATCTCTGTCTGATTAACATAATTTTATTAATCATTCTGCATTTTTATTATTCATGCTTCAGCGAAGATAAACCCAAAATTTGTTAGGCAGGAAAGTAAGATGCACTACTTAAAAATCTGTCTCTAATTCACATTGGATTTGCATTATCATGTTTTGCCCTTATGCAGAGTGCAATGATATTCACCTGCCAAACGTAAGATGAACAACTATATTTTTGCATTACCTGGAGTTTACCTGGAGAGAGTTCCGGGGGTCAACGCCACTGCAACCCGGTATTATATTAAAAAATTTTTACAAAAGCCTTGTAAATGAGATTCAGATCAATTAATATGCTGTGAAGAG
Source organism: Cherax quadricarinatus (assembly GCF_038502225.1). Taxonomy (NCBI): domain Eukaryota; kingdom Metazoa; phylum Arthropoda; class Malacostraca; order Decapoda; family Parastacidae; genus Cherax; species Cherax quadricarinatus. Next base: position 16,844,303 of record NC_091330.1, read on the forward strand.
TACTAATACCTTGAATTTCCCTTTAATAATATTTGTTGACATCACAGCCAAATTTCTTTAGCTAGAGATTTAGGCAGCAGAAGCAAATACAATGTAATTATTGTAATCAAAACTAAGTGCCAAACCTACCAGGGTCATGCAGCGCTGTAGGGCAGGGAGTATGTGAGAGTGCTAAATGAAGTACAAGCAAAGGTTGTGCAATAAATCAGTTGCTGTCAAAGAGGGAGTCTGTGTCAAAGGTGGGGCCGTTGGGGAGGAGGGAAGATAAAGTAAGGGTGTCAGAGCAGTGACGATGTTGGAGGTAAATTCTGCTTGCTCGTTGATAGGCAGAAAAATCCAATAGAATATGGCAAACTGAAACTGGAACTTGACAATTCGCAGAGTGGAACTGGGTTCCTCTCCGTAAGATACCCCTGAGTAAGACGTGTGCACCCGATGCGAAGACGGGCATGTGTAGTTTCCTAGCCACAATACTGATAAGAAGGCAGCCAGGACCCTAAACTCAGCTTGACAGAATGTAATTTGTTATGAATCAACTCTGACCAATGGTGTTGCCAATAGTTGCAAAGGTGGCTAAAGATTACAGCAAATTAGTCTGAGAATGGAATACATGTACCTGTATAGGAAACTGGAAGGTCATGTACCACTGACTGCACAGCAGAGTCTGCCTGCTCATTGCCCTGAACATAAACATGACCAGAGACCTAGCAGAAAACAATTTCTTTGTTTCTGCTAGAAATGCGGCACAACCAAAATTGTATACAGAGAACCAAGGGATGAGGCAAATTAAATTTTTTGATAGCTTGCAAAACAGTTTAGGAGTGTGAGACTATCACAAATATTGATGTGGGCACGGATGCAATACGAATAATCACAATGAGAACTGCACAAAGTTCGGCTGTAAAAATGCTAGTCGAGTCTAATAAATGACCGTATAACACTGTCCAGGAACACTGCTGCAAACCCAACACTGTCAGAGGATTTAGAACCATCAGTGTAAACTGCAATGGCACGAGAAGGAGACTAAGTGGTTAAGAAAAAGGGAGCAAGAAGCAACAATAGGTATTTGGGCTTTCGCACACAACAGTGGGGAAGAATAGACACAAATTGTCAGATCCTCTCAAGGGAAAAAGAGAAAAGTTAGATTGTGATGTAGTCCAGCTGGGCTTGTGAGGTCTCTGGGGAGACCTAATTTGACCAATTATATGGTCACACCTTGCCTTGGCAGGCGTCTGTAGCCACGCCCACGTCTGAGGTCTTTTGTTCTTGACGCCTCAGACCTAGGCGTCAGGTCGTACACGTGGTACATACAACATTGGGGAGGGGGGTACTTTGACTACGATATAAGCCCAGGGAAGAGCGGGGCAAGGAGGTTGTTGGTGACAGGTCCGTCGAGCGAGAGCTCTGGACAGCCGCGTGTGTAGTAGACCACGCATTGGGAACCTCGGGTCAGCTGGTCGGTGAAGTAAGAGTGAGTACTAGTCCGTGTTACTGATAACATCTACCCTTCCCCCTGGTAATAAGTCTCATAGGTCAATTGTTATATTGTGTAAATTTCCATCAGGAGATGTTGTATTCTAGCCCTTTTATGTTATTAAGTAAACTATAGCCATAGTTCCCATTTTTATTTGTACCTTCATATGCTATTCCCTAGCTTGTTAAGCACTGGGATATACAGGGGACGTGCTCACTCGCTGGGATACCTCCGGTAGAGTGGGTAGAGATCTCACAAGATGCTAGATGAACATATAAAGGAGGCAACTGAAGAGAAGACGAGCAAGTGAAGAAGAGAAAAGGGACAGAGTAAACAGGGGTGGTGAACAAATAATGGACCTCTACTAATGTCCGTTACTATCCTGTGTGTAGAAGGATCATGAAGATCGTGAAAGTGGACAAAATAAAAGGCCGTGGGCATCACGGTGATCATTCAAGGATGGAATATTCTTCTCTGTATATGGGTTCTCAACAGATGAGGAGCGAAAAGCACCCAGACATAAACGTAATCCCTGATGATGGATGGGATCAAGTTTAGAAGAGTTGTGGGAGAGGCTGCAGAATATATCTGGTCACCACAGTCTAGTTTTGATAAAATTAGTGCTGAATGCTGTCGAAGACAAGTTCAACATTCTGCCCCCATGAAAGATGAGCAAGGGTTTTAAAGCAGTTAAGCCGGCTATGGTAAGTTGCTTTCAGGGAGGTTTCTAGAACAACCGGTGATCAAACAGAAGGCCAAGAAATCTGGTTATCACATTTAGGGATATGTGAGCCATACAGGTACAATGGAGTATCAGGGATGACAGAATGTCTAGTGAAAGTAATTTGGTGTATTTTATCACTAGAAAATTTAAACCCATGAGTAGTTGCCCAGTGGGAAACATGGTTGACAGCATTCTGGAGAGAGGCTACTACTAGGCAACAGTCAGCGCCTGCATAAGCTATAGCAGCATCAACAAAGTGATGACCGAATATTATATGGGAGAACAGAGGCCAGATCATTTATAGCAAGGAGAAAAAGAGTGGTGCCAAAGACACATCCCTAAGGGACACCCCTCAGCTTGGACAAAGCCCAGGGAAAGCAAATTATTAACTCAAACAAGGAAATATTTCTCAGGTAAGAAGTTTCAACCCTTCCAGGGTCCAGACCCCTGATCTGAAATTTGTGCACAGGGCCCAAGAATAAAAAAAAAAGTTATTTTTTCTTGTAAAATGGTAGAGAATCTCTTTCTGAAGGTAATAAAACAAAAAGTACGAAATCTGATGGAAAATTAACAAAATTATGCTATTGCGAATTTTGCTATGTCACTGATATTTACGCATCGGCAATTTTTGACCATGCTATGCCTATTTTTGGCCAATTACACTGTTCCAGTCAATCAAACTTAACTATTTTGCTAGTATGCCTTCTATTTTATTGACTGAGCACAAGAAACAGCCCAATCAACTATTTCAACTACCCAATAAAATAATCAGAAATTGGTAATTTGGCCAATTTCACACAAATTTCAAAATAGGGTCCAGAATAAACAATGCAGGCATTTCTGGCACTAAAATAACATTTCTTCTGCTCATTAGTTACATTTCCAGGCTTTACACATGAATTCAATTTTGATTTTTTTTTTCACACCAAAAAATAGAAGATTTACTGTTATGCAATATTGTAATAATAGTATAAATAATATCAGCACATTTATGAATGCATATTAGACCCACCAGTTGACGTGTACTGGACACATGATGTAATCTGTTTACTCTTGAATATTGGCAAAAATCAAATATTTCCACAACTTTGAGCTCAAAATCAAAATCAATTCCATTTCTAGTGTATCTTCCATTCTATCAAATGAGAACAAGAAAACATGAATGCAACCATAAAAGCAATACAAAAATATACCACAAAGTCACTGTTTTAAATAAAAAACAGTCACAGTTTTTTCTTATTATACACTGTGCGACAGGATTTTTTTTTTACATGTTGCACACTTACCACACAGACCCCTTCTCTCATATAGGCCCAAATTTACTGCTCAGAGTTTTTCTGAGTGAGCTGAGCTCATCCCATAGTACTACAGCACATACCTGGCTTTAAACCCATAAAACAACAGCACGGACCCTGCAGTAGTTAAGGAAAAATGGCAGATTGGCTAGGAGGCATAAGCAATGAGCTTGGGCCAAGATGTTATACCTCCAAGTATTGTCCTATGCCTTTTCAAGATCAAAAAAGACTGTTATAACAGAGTAGTTACTAGCAAAGGCATTACAAACATGTGTATCTAAGTGGAGTAAGGAGTCAATACTAGAGCAGCCCTTATAAAAGCCATACTGATGAGGGGAGAGACTAGTACCACATCAAACGTCTATTTACAAGATGTTCCATCACCCTGTGAAATATTGCAGATCTATGGCCGAATGCCCAGTCTGTGGTGCCGACGACCATTCTAATACATCTTGCAGTCAACCTTCATCTTGCCTTAATTGTAATGAAGCTCACCCTTCGTACTCCCGCCGTTGCCAGGTCTACTTAAATGAACGTGAAATCCATTGCCTCAAAGAGGCAGAAGGTCTCCCTTATGCTATGGCAGTTACTCATCTCCGCCTCCAAGGGAGACTACCCCGTGTTTCTTATTCTCGTGTTTCCAAACATCCCCCTACTTCTGGGGTCCCATCTTCTGCAGCCTCCTCTGTTGTTACCCCTCCCATAGCCACTCTGGCATCTAATCCTTTTGCTGTCCTTGGCTCTGACGTCCCGACTACAACTCAGTCTGTTCTCACATCTTCGCGTCCTTCCTCACAAGCCCCAGTATCGACAAGACCTCGTATGACACCTAATACCAATCGCCCCTCTACTTCTCAGAAGTCCAAAAAATCCACATTGCTCAAATCTTCTTTGCCCCTTCCTTCCCTTCTTCCACCTCCACACTTTACCTTTCCAGTCTCTGTACCTAGTTCTTCCCCTCTCTCTGGCTCTATTACAAGTGTGGAGATTCACCCTCCTCCTCGTACTATGCCTTCCACCCCCGTCCCCTCCCAAGTTTCTCCCTCTTCTGCCACCTCCCAGGTTTCTGCCTCTTCTGTCCCCCCCCCACACTTCACCTCCAGTCCCTTACACTCTTCCCTCCCCCTCTACTTTGGTACAGTCCATTACTGTCCCAATCTTTACTCACCCTCCTCCTTCTATCTCCAATATGGTCTCCCATACATCTTTGAATTCAGAAACACTTGAAGCCATTTCAGAATATATTGCAGAGACTAAACCTTCAATGGACACTGATTCACTTCCTGTTCCTTCTCTTCCCTCTCCTCCATCTTCACAACCCCATTCTTCGCAACGCTCCGTTCCTTCGCTGCTTGAATGTCTTCCAATGCCACCACACGTTGACTTTTCTAACCCCTCTAGTCCGTAGGTGCCTTTACCTACAGATTCCTGGTATTTTCTTCATCGCCAATCATGGTCTATTTACAGTGGAATATCCGCAGCCTCAGGGGTAATCGGGGTGAGCTTCAGATGTTGCTTTCCAGGTTTTCCCCTGTTGGTGCTTGCTTACAAGAACCAAAATTACACTCGGCTGTTTTCCAACCTATCTCAGGCTATAATTTATTGTATTCTTCGGATCCTTTCTCAGATGGGACCTTTAATGAAAGTGCCCTTCTTCTACGCAATGATATTCCGTACTGTCAACTATTTGTCCATACCTCGCTGCATTACACTGCAGCCCGTATCCACTTGAATAAGTGGTTTACAATATGTTCTTTATATCTCTCTCCTTCTCGAGCATTTTCTATCCCAGACTTTGCCTTTCTTGTTTCCTCCTTACCACCACCACTTCTGTTACTTGGTGATTTTAATGCCCACCATTTCCTCTGGGGGGGGGGGGGTCTCATTCTCATTGTGACTCACGTGGCATCCAGTTGGAGGCTTTTCTCGCCTCTCATCCCCTCCATGTTTTAAATACGGGTACTCCCACCCATTTTGATCCTCGTACTCATACTCTCTCTTGCATCGATCTATCAGTCTGCTCTTCCTCCACTGCACTAGACTTCACCTGGTCTGTTCTACCAGACTTACATGACAGCGATCATTTTCCAATCATTCTTACTTCTCCTTCCTATTCACCACCTTTCCGTAGCCCTCGCTGGCAATTTGATCGGGCAAATTGGGATCTTTACTCACACCTCACTGCTTTTAGTGAAGTTCCTTCTTCATCCTCCATTGATGAGCTCCTACACATCTTCTCGACGTCAGTTTATACCGCAGATTCTCATTCTATACCCCAAACCTCAGGCAGGCATTCTCAGAAGTGCGTGCCTTGGTGGTCTCCTGCTTGTGCTCGTGCAGTACGTTTGAAACGCGCTGCATGGGGCAGGTACCGGTACAATAGAACCGCTGAGAGACTTCTTGATTTTAAGCAGAAGCGTGTGATCGCTCGCCGTGTCATCAGTGAAGCTAAACGCACTTGTTGGCGAGACTATGTTTCCACCATCACCTCTGCTTCTTCTATGAGTGCAGTCTGGAAAAAAGTGAGGAAATTGAGTGGTAAATACTCTCCTGACCCAGCTCCTGTTCTACGGGTCGCTGGTGTTGATGTAGCAAACCCTCTCGACGTTGCCATTGAACTTGGCACACATCTGGTCCGTATTTCCCGAGGGCTCCGTCTATGCCCCTCGTTTCTTTCCTCAAAGTCTGCCAGAGAGTTAGTACCCTTGGACTTTTCTTCTCTCAGAGAAGAACAGTATAATGTGCCTTTTACACTTCAAGAACTAGAGGCAACGCTCTCAGCTTGCCGATCATCGGCAGCTGGGCCTGACGACATTCATATTCGTATGTTACAACATTTACATCGGTCAGCCCTTGTAGTCCTCTTACACCTCTTCAATCTTATTTGGGCACAAGGAGTTCTTCCCCAGCTGTGGAAATCTGCCATTGTTCTCCCTTTCCGCAAACCGGGTACTATAGGACATGATGCCTCCCACTATCGTCCCATTGCTCTTACTAGTGCAGTTTGCAAAGTGATGGAACGTCTCGTAAATCGACGTTTAATGTGGTATTTAGAGACACACAACAGTCTCTCCGCTAGTCAATATGGCTTTCGTAAGGGTCGTTCTACCATAGACCCCTTACTACGCTTGGATACGTATGTTCGTAATGCCTTTGCGAATAATCACTCAGTTATTGCCATATTTTTTGACCTTGAGAAGGCATATGACACAACTTGGAGGTATAATATTTTGGCCCAGGCCCATTCCTTAGGCCTCCGAGGCAATCTACCATCCTTCCTTAAGAACTTTTTAACTGACAGACATTTCCGTGTTCGAGTCAATAATGTTCTTTCCCCGGACTTCGTCCAAGCTGAAGGTGTCCCTCAGGGATGTGTTCTAAGCACAACACTTTTTCTCCTTGCTATAAATGATTTGGCCTCTGTTCTTCCACCCAATATTTGGTCATCACTCTATGTTGATGACTTCGCTATTGCTTGTGCAGGCGCTGACTGTCATCTTATTGCAGTTTCTCTCCAGCATGCGGTCGACCGTGTTTCCACTTGGGCCACCACACATGGGTTTAAATTTTCAAGTACCAAAACTCACCAAATTACTTCCACTAGACGCTCTGTTATCTCCGATCATCCTTTGTATCTCTATGGCTCCCGTATCCCCGAACGTGATACAGTCAGGTTTCTAGGCCTTCTCTTTGACCGTAGGTTATCCTGGAAACCTCACATTACCTCTCTGAAGGCAACTTGTCACAGCCGGCTAAACCTTCTTAAAACCCTTGCTCATCTTTCCTGGGGAGCTGATCGTCGAACTCTGCTTCGCCTACATTCAGCCCTCGTTTTATCGAAACTCGATTATGGTGACCAGATTTATTCCGCGGCCTCTCCTGCTACTCTCTCAAGCCTTAACTCTATCCATCACCAAGGATTACGTTTGTGCCTTGGTGCTTTTCGCTCTTCCCCTGTTGAGAGCCTCTATACAGAAGCGAATGTTCCATCCTTGTCTGATCGCCGTGATGCCCATTGCCTTCGCTACTATGTACGCTCTCACGATCTACACAATCCTTCCATTCATAGAATGGTCACCGATATTAGTAGACATTCTTTATTCGTTTGCCACCCATTTGCTCTGTCCCTTTTCTCTTCGCCTACATTCACTCTTGTCTTCCCTTCAGTTACCACCTTTATATGTTCATGTAGCATCTCACTTTTCCCTACCCCCCTGGGAAGTTCCAGCTCTTCGGGTCTGTTCTTTCTAACTCCCTTGCTCGAAAGCTCAACTGCCTACGGTGGCTTCCCGCTCTCTTTTTCTTGATCACTTCCACTCCCATTCTCATGCCACCGCTGTGTACACAGATGGCTCTAAGTCTTCAGACGGCGTCGGATTCGCAGCAGTGTTTCCGGACAGCGTCGTGCGGGGGCATTTACTATCTTCAGCTAGCATTTTTACTGCTGAACTGTATGCCATTCTTGCAGCACTTATTCATATCGCATCTATGCCTGTGTCATCATTTGTAGTAGTCTCAGACTCCCTTAGTGCTCTACAGGCTATACGAAAATTTGATACATCTCATCCCCTAGTTCTCCGTATCCAACTTTGGCTACGCCGTATCTCTACGAAGCATAAAGATATTATTTTTTGTTGGGTCCCTGGTCATGTTGATGTACAGGGCAATGAACAGGCAGACACTGCTGCGCGGGCAGCAGTACATGACCTACCAATTTCCTATAGAGGTGTTCCATTTCTGGACTATTTTGCTACAATAGCTGCCCACCTTCGCGCCCGTTGGCAACAACGTTGGTCAACTCTGCTTGGTAACAAACTTCATTCTATTAAACCGAGCATAGGTTACTGGCCGTCTTCTTGTCATCAGTGCCGTGGTTGGGAGACCACTCTCTCCCGTCTTTGCATTGGCCACACTCGTCTTACTCACGGGTATCTCATGGAGAGGCACCCTGTACCTCTCTGTGAGCAGTGTCAAGTTCCAGTATCGATTAGCCACATTCTGTTAGACTGCCCTCTCTATCAACGAGCACGCAGAATTTACCTCCAACGCCATCTTCGTTCTACTACTCTCCCTTTACCTTCCCTTCTTGCTGATGGACCCTCCTTTAATCCTGACTCTCTCATTGACTTCTTGACAACGACTGATTTACTCCACAAACTCTGATGATGATACCTTACGCACTCCCCTCAGCCCTTTCTAGCTCAGTCTCTTGCTGCCCTTTACCCTTTCACCATCCACTGCTCCGCTGTTATCCATAACCTATTACTCATCCACCTCCCTTTTGCCACCTGATGCCCTCGCTTCCTTCCTGCCCTACAGCGCTGTATGGCCCTTGTGGCTTAGCACTTCTTTTTGATTATAATAATAATCCATCACCCTGCATACTGCACTGGCAAGAGCAATGGAACAGTAGTGTGAGGTATCATCCCGAAGTATCTGGTTTACATAGCTGGGGAAGACCTCCTTGCAATCAAATAATATTAAAAAGACGCAAGACGACTGCGACGGCTCACCGATATGAATGCCATCAGGCCCAGCTTCCGATCCTTACCCTCTTCCATACATTTATTAAATAAAAACACTAACCACTCCAAAACTATATCCCCACCTGCTTCTAACATTTTTTATCTTTCTCCCATCAATCCCTGCTGCTTTACCCGCTTTCATGCTACCCACTGCCCCACGCACTTCCCCCACACTCACAACTGATTCTTCCTCACTCCTATAAGTTGTTATTCCTCCTTGCCCTATACACGAAATCACAGCTTCCCTAACTTCATCAACATTTAACAATTCCTCAAAATATTCCCTCCATCTTCCCGATACCTCTAACTCTCCATTTAATAACTCTCCTCCCCTATTTTTGACTAACAAATCCATTCGTTCCCTAGGCTTTCTCATATTATTAATCTCACTCCAAAACTTTTTCTTATTTTCAACAAAATTTGTTGATAACATCTCACCCACTCTCATTTTCTCTCTTTTTACATTGCTTCACCACTCTCTTAACCTCTCTTTTTCTCTCCATATACTCCTCTCTCCTTGTATCACTTCTACTTTGTAAAAACCTCTCATATGCTAACTTTTACATCATTTCCACCAATTGCTCTTCTTCCTGCACCCACTTTCCTGTAACCACAAACTTCTGCTGAACACTAACACTATATTCTTAAACTTACCTCATACAGCTACTCAATTGCCTACACTCACACTAGCCCATCTGTCCTCCAACAGTTGTTTATATCTTACCCTAACTGCTTCTTCCTTTAGTTTATAAACCTTCACCTCTTACTTGCTGCTTCCATTTTCCTTGTATCCCATCTACCTTTTACTCTCACTGTAGCTACAATTAAAAAGTGATCTGATATATCTGTAACCCCTCTATAAACATGTACAACCTGAAGTCTACTCAACAGTCTTTTATCTACCAATACGAAGTCCAACAAAGTATTGTCATTTCTTTATTTACAACAAGTACATGTCCATGGTATACAGACCTAGCTAACATCAATGACATACTACAATATAGAAAGCCGCTTGTTATGCACAGCATTTCAGGCAAATTAGGTCAGTTTTGTCCCAAGATGCGACCCACACCAGTCGATTAACACCCAGGTATCCATTTTAAACTGATGGGGTGAACAAGGACAGCAGGTGTATTATGGAAACACGTCCCTCATGTTTTCCAGCTGTACCAGAGGAGATCTGAATTCCGAACCTCAATTACCCCTGAGGTCTTGAATATTCCACTGTAAATAAGCCATAATCAGCTAATAGAGTATAAGAGAATATATTGCAGGTATTTACAGACTAGGAGAGTCAGTAAATTCAACATGTGGAGGCATTGGGGAACTAGTAAGAAGTATTAGAATGAGATGAAAGACGGTGTGAAGAAGGGTGCAGAGCGCGAGAATGTGAAGTGTCAGGGGGTGGACCCAGTGTCCATCACAGGTGGTGTCTCCTCGATAAACGTGGACATGGCTTCAACAGTTTCAGATGAGACAGAAGTCGGACAGAGTTTGGCAACAGAGGGAGAAAATGTAGATTGGGTAAAAGTGGAGAGACAAGAGAAGACACCAAAGAAGGGGTAGAGGTGTCTTGACAAGCAGAAACTTCTGGAGGGACAAGCGAGGGTGCAACTGTACATGGGGGTGGATGGACCTCCACAGCAGTATCAGATGCATCCCAAGGTAAAGGTGGAGATTCACAGATAGGGTGTGAAGAATGGGTGGGGTTGTCGTATAGTTTATGGGTTGAAGGAGAATTGGACTTAACTGAAACTGTAGACTTTGGAAAAGAAGGGATATGTGGCATCGATTTAGACTGGCGGGGGCGCATAGACACTAAAACACGTGACTGGGAAGGCGAAGATTTAGGGGCAGTGAGAGATGATGAGGCTGGAACCTCAGAGCCCCGTACCACAAAAGGGTTGGACATGGAGGCGACTGTGGAAGGGACGCAGAGGCAATTGTGTCAGCAGGCACTATTGAAGTCTGGGACAGCTTAGCAACCTTGAAATAACAAGTGCCGTGGAAGTTTCCTGTGGAGGCGGAGATGGAAGACTGCCATGGCATAAGAGAAGCCCTCTTTCTCTTATATAATAATATCTTTATTTACTACAAGTACATGTACATAGTAGTAGGTTGGTAGACAGCAACCACCCAGGGAGGTACTACCGTCCTGCCAAGTGAGTGTGAAACAAAAGCCTGAAATTGTTTTACATGATGGTAGGATTGGTGGTGTCTTTTGTCTGTCTCATAAATATGCAAGATTACAGGTACGTCTTGCTACTTCTACTTACACTTAGGTCACACTACACATACATGTACATGTTTATTTATACACACTCATCTGAGTTTTCTTTCATTTTATCTTAATAGTTCTTGGTCTTATTACTTTTCCTTTTATATCCATGGGGAAGTGGAATAAGAATCTTTCCTCCGTAAGCCATGCGTGTTGTAAAAGTCACCTAAAATGCCAGGAACAATGGGCTAGTAACCCCTTTTCCTGTAATAATTACTAAAAAGAATGAGAAGAAGAAAATTGTCGAAGTGGGAAGTCTGAATGTGCGTAGATGTTGTGCAAATGATAAGAAAGAAATGATTGTGGATGTTATGAATGAGAAGAAGCTGGATGTCCTGGCTTTAAGTGAAACAAAGCTGAAGGGGGTGGGAGAGTTTCAGTGGAGAGGAATAAATGGGATTAGGTCAGGGGTTTCAAATAGAGTTAGAGCTAAAGAAGGAGTAGCAATAATGTTGAAGGATAAGTTATGGCAGGAAAAGAGGGACTACAAATGTATTAATTCAAGGATTATGTGGAGTAAAATAAAGGTTGGATGTGAAAAGTGGGTTATAGTAAGTGTATATGCACCTGGAGAAGACAGATGTGTAGAGGAGAGAGCGAGATTTTGGGAAATGTTGAGTGAATGTGTGGGGAATTTTGAACCAAGTGTGAGAGTAATGGTGGTTGGGGATTTCAATGCTAAAGTGGGCAAAAATGTTGTGGAGGGAGTAGTAGGTATATTTGGGGTGCCGGGGGTAAATGAAAATCGGGAGCCTTTAATTAAGCTATGTGTAGAAAGAGGTTTGGTAATAAGTAATACATATTTTATGAAGAGGAGGATAAATAAATATACAAGGTATGATATAGCACGTAATGAAAGTAGTTTGTTAGAGTATGTATTGGTGGATAAAAGGTTGATGGGTAGGCTCCAGGATGTACATGTTTATAGAGGGGCAACTGATATATTGGATCATTATTTAGTTGTAGCTACAGTTAGAGAAAGAGGTAGATGGGAAAAGAGGAAAATGGCAAAAACAAGCAAGAGGGAGGTGAAAGTGTATAAACTAAGGGAGGAGGAAGTTCGGGTGAGATATAAGCAACTATTGGCAGAAAGGTGGGCTGGTGCAAGTATGAGTAGTGGGGGGGTTGAAGAGGGTTGGAATAGTTTTAAAAATACAGTATTAGAATGTGGGGCAGAAGTTTGTGGTTATAGGAGAGTGGGTGCAGGAGGAATGAGGATTGATTGGTGGAATGATGAAGTAAAGGGTGTGATTAAAGAGAAAAAGTTAGCTTATGAGAGGTTTTTACAAAGCAGTGTTATAAGAGGAGTAGAATATATGGAGAGTAAAAGAAAGGTGAAAAGAGTGGTGAGAAAGTGCAAAAGGAGAGCAGATGATAGAGTGGGAGAGGCACTGTCAAGAAATTTTAATGAAAATAAGAAAAAATTTTGGAGTGAGTTAAACAAGTTAAGAAAGCCTAGAGAACGAATGGATTTGTCAGTTAAAAACAGAGTAGGGGAGTTAGTAGATGGGGAGATGGAGGTTTTGGGTAGATGGCGAGAATATTTTGAGGAACTTTCAAATGTCGACGAAGAAAGGGAAGCGGTAATTTCATGCACTGGCCAAGGAGGTATACCATCTTTTAGGATTGAAGAGGAACAGGATGTGAGTGTGGGGGAGGTGCGTGAAGCATTACGTAGAATGAAAGGGTAAAGCAGCTGGAACTGATGGGTTCACGACAGAAATGTTAAAAGCAGGGGGATATAGTGTTGGAGTGGTTGGTATTTTTGTTTAATAAATGTATGAAAACTAGGTAGTAGGTTGGAAGACAGCAACCGCCCAGGGAGGTACTACCGTCCTGCCAGGTGAGTGTAAAACTGAAGCCTGTAATTGTTTTACACGATGGTAGGATTGCTGGTGTCTTCTTTTTTTTTGTCTCATACACATGCAAGATTTCAGGTACGTCTTGCTACTTCTACTTACACTTAGGCCACACTACACATACATGTACAAGCATATATATGCACACCCCTTTGGGTTTTCTTCTATTTTCTTTCCAGTTCTTGTTTATTTCCTCTTACCTCCATGGTAAGTAGTAGGTTGGTAGACAGCAACCACCCAGGGAGGTACTACCGTCCTGCCAAGTGAATGTAAAACGAAAGCCTGAAATTGTTTTACATGATGGTAGGATTGCTGATGTCTTTTGTCTGTCTCATAAATATGCAAGATTACAGGTATGTCTTGCTACTTCTACTTACACTTAGGTCACACTACACATACATGTACACATTTATTTATACACACTCATCTGAGTTTTCTTTGATTTTATCTTAATAGTTCTTGGTCTTATTACTTTTCCTTTTATATCCATGGGGAAGTGGAATAAGAATCTTTCCTCCGTAAGCCATGCGTGTTGTAAAAGCCAACTAAAATGCCGGGAACAATGGGCTAGTAACCCCTTTTCCTGTAAAGATTACTAAAAAGAATAAGAAGAAGAAAATTGTCAAAGTGGGAAGTCTGAATGTGCGTTGATGTTGTGCAAATGATAAGAAAGAGATGATTGTGGATGTTATGAATGAGAAGAAACTGGATGTCCTGGCTTTAAGTGAAACAAAGCTGAAGGGGGTGGGAGAGTTTCAATGGAGAGGAATAAATGGGATTAGGTCAGGGGTTTCAAATAGAGTTAGAGCTAAAGAAGGAGTAGCAATAATGTTGAAGGATAAGCTATGGCAAGAAAAGAGGGACTATAAATGTATTAATTCAAGGATTATGTGGAGTAAAATAAAGATTGGATGTGAAAAGTGGGTTATAATAAGTGTGTATGCACCTGGAGAAGAGAGAAGTGTAGAGGAGAGAGAGAGAGATTTTGGGAAATGTTGAATGAATGCATGGGGAGTTTTGAATCAAGTGTGAGAGTAATGGTGGTTGGGGATTTCAATGCTAAAGTGGGTAAAAATGTTATGGAGGGAGTAGTAGGTAAATTTGGGGTGCCAGGGGTAAATGTAAATGGGGAGCCTTTAATTGAGCTATGTGTAGAAAGAGATTTGGTAATAAGTAATACATATTTTATGAAAAAGAGGATAAATAAATATACAAGGTATGATGTAGCACATAATGAAAGTAGTTTATTAGATTATGTATTGGTGGATAAAGGGTTGATGGGTAGGCTCCAGGATGTACATGTTTATAGAGGGGCAACTGATATATCGGATCATTCTTTAGTTGTAGCTACAGTTAGAGTAAGAGGTAGATGGGAAAAGAGGTAGGTGGCAACAACAAGTAAGAGGTAGGTGAAAGTGTATAAACTAAGGGAGGAGGAAGTTCAGGTGAGATATAAGCGACTATTGGCAGAAAGGTGGGCTAGTGCAAAGATGAGTAGTGGGGGGGTTGAAGAGGATTGGAATAGTTTTAAAAATGCAGTATTAGAATGTGGGGCAGAAGTTTGTGGTTATAGGAGGGTGGGGGCAGGAGGAAAGAGGAGTGATTGGTGGAATGATGAAGTAAAGGGTGTGATAAAAGAGAAAAAGGTAGCTTATGAGAGGTTTTTACAAAGCAGAAGTGTTATAAGAAGAGCAGAGTATATGGAGAGTAAAAGAAAGGTAAAGAAAGTAGTGAGAGAGTGCAAAAGGAGAGCAGATGATAGAGTGGGAGAGGCACTGTCAAGAAATTTTAATGAAAATAAGAAAAAATTTTGGAGTGAGTTAAACACGTTAAGAAAGCCTAGGGAAAGTATGGATTTGTCAGTTAAAAACAGAGTACGGGAGTTAGTAGATGGGGAGATGGAGGTATTAGGTAGATGGCGAGAATATTTTGAGGAACTTTTAAATGTTAAAGAAGAAAGAGAGGCAGTAATTTCATGCTGGAAATAAATGGTATAAAATACCGACACAATGGAAATATAAACATATATGCAGTATAATGTGATCCTTTATTGACTACGTTTCGCCAACACAGTGGGCGAAACGTAGTCAATAAAGGATCACATTATACTGCATATGTATTTATATTTCCAGTAATTTCATGCACTGGTCAGGGAGGTATACCATCTTTTAGGAGTGAAGAAGAGCAGAATGTAAGTGTGGGGGAGGTACGTAAGGCATTAAGTAGAATGAAAGGGGGTAAAGCAGCTGGAACTGATGGGATCATGACAGAAATGTTAAAAGCAGGGGGGATATAGTGTTGGAGTGGTTGGTACTTTTGTTTAATAAATGTATGAAAGAGGGGAAGGTACCTAGGGATTGGCGGAGAGCATGTATAGTCCCTTTATATAAAGGGAAAGGGGACAAAAGAGACTGTAAAAATTATTGAGGAATAAGTTTACTGAGTATACCAGGAAAAGTGTACGGTAGGGTTATAATTGAAAGAATTAGAGGTAAGACAGAATGTAGGATTACGGATGAGCAAGGAGCTTTCAGAGTGAGTAGGGGATGTGTAGATCAAGTGTTTACATTGAAGCATATATGTGAACACTATTTAGATAAAGGTAGGGAAGTTTTTATTGCATTTATGGTTTTAGAAAAGGCATATGATAGAGTGGATAGAGGAGCAATGTGGCAGATGTTGCAAGTATATGGAATAGGTGGTAAGTTATTAAATGCTGTAAAGAGTTTTTATGAGGATAGTGAGGCTCAGGTTAGGGTGTGTAGAAGAGAGGGAGACTACTTCCCGGTAAAAGTAGGTCTTACACAGGGATGTGTAATGTCACCATGGTTGTTTAATATATTTATAGATGGGGTTGTAAAGGAAGTAAATGCTAGGGTGTTCGGGAGAGGGGTGGGATTAAATTTTGGTGAATCAAATTCAAAATGGGAATTGACACAGTTACTTTTTGCTGATGATACTGTGCTTATGGGAGATTCTAAAGAAAAATTGCAAAGATTAGTGGATGAGTTTGGGAATGTGTGTAAAGGTAGAAAGTTGAAAGTGAACATAGAAAAGAGTAAGGTGATGAGGGTATCAAATGATTTAGATAAAGAAAAATTGGATATCAAATTGAGGAGGAGGAGTATGGAAGAAGTGAATGTTTTCAGATACTTGGGAGTTGACGTGTCGGCGGATGGATTTATGAAGGATGAGGTTAATCATAGAATTGATGAGGGAAAAAAGGTGAGTGGTGCGTTGAGGTATATGTGGAGTCAAAAAACGTTATCTATGGAAGCAAAGAAGGGAATGTATGAAAGTATAGTAGTACCAACACTCTTATATGGGTGTGAAGCATGGGTGGTAAATGCAGCAGCGAGGAGACGGTTGGAGGCAGTGGAGATGTCCTGTTTAAGGGCAATGTGTGGTGTAAATATTATGCAGAAAATTCGGAGTGTGGAAATTAGGAAAAGGTGTGGAGTTAATAAAAGTATTAGTCAGAGGGCAGAAGAGGGGTTGTTGAGGTGGTTTGGTCATTTAGAGAGAATGGATCGAAGTAGAATGACATGGAAAGCATATAAATCTATAGGGGAAGGAAGGCGGGGTAGGGGTCGTCCTCGAAAGGGTTGGAGAGAGGGGGTAAAGGAGGTTTTGTGGGCAAGGGGCTTGGAATTCCAGCAAGCGTGCGTGAGCGTGTTAGATAGGAGTGAATGGAGACAAATGGTACTTTTGACCTGACGATCTGTTGGAGTGTGAGCAGGGTAATATTTAGTGAAGGGATTCAGGGAAACCGGTTATTTTCATATAGTCGGACTTGAGTCCTGGAAATGGGAAGTACAATGACTGCACTTTAAATGAGGGGTTTGGGATATTGGCAGTTTGGAGGGATATGTTGTGTATCTTTATATGTGTACAGTAGGGCCCCACTTATACGGCTGGTTAGGTTCCAGGCTACCGCTGTAAAGCGGAAACCGCCGTAAAGTGGAACACCCTTTTTTTCCACTTACAAATGCATACAAACACTAGATAACAAGTTTACACTAACATATATTAAGTTAGCAATAGAACCAGGCATCAAAAAAGAATAAAAAGTACAATGCACACATAGTGCACTCATTACTTACCTTAAAATATTTATAGTCTTAATCTAGGGTGAGACAAGTAGTATTTATTGTAAGAAATCAAGTGTGGTATGTATGGTAGTCAGCCAGGCTACCATACCAGGCCACCCCACCCACACATACAATTCTATGATATTTAAGCATCCCAGAGCAATAAAATGTATATACAGTTCACTCATTACTTACCTTAAAATATTTGTAGTCTTAATGTAGGGTCAGGAGTAAGTAAATGAGATAAAACGAATAAATGAGTGAGAGAAAGAATGAGTGCATGAGAGAGGACAGGCTCAGAGTTATGTAAACAAACCAGGCGAAGGTAAGTTTTGTAAACAAAGAAAGTGTACACGTCTGGTTTGTGTACAAGTTACGTTGTGTACAGGTTGTCTCTACATTGATACGGTAGAATAAATAAAGAAGAACACTCCCATTCTCATGTAACATCATTTTGAGAAGAAATGATGCTCTGAGTGAAGGCAATGGAAATAAAGTCACTCTGACTTTTTGGGGTTTTCCTAGGTTCTCTACACATATGTTGTTATGTATGATAATCTATGTAACTGTATTTGTGTATACCTGAATAAACTTACTTACATACAAAAGGAATAATTTTCTACAGTTGCCCCCAGTAACACATTTTCTCTTATGTTAGATTAGAGAAAATGTTATTCTTGGCATCACTTGTACAAGTTATCTGGCTAGCACATCTCATATTTATGTTTATTTATTCTATTGTAGGGTGTATTTATCATCTTTTTATGTTATGTATCGTGTTTATTATATAATTTTGAAAAAATATCATGGATGGATTAATGAAAATGTGTATATTAACGTAATATACAACATTTAACGAGACTCGGTGATTATTATTATTATTATTATCATTTCTAATATGGCATCACTTGTGCAAGTCGCCTGCTACCACATCTCATATTTATGTTTATTTATTCTATTGTGGGGTGCATTTATCATCTTTTTATGTTATGTATCATGTTTATTATATAATTTTGAAAAAATATCATAGATGGATTAATGAAAATGTGTATTTAACGTAATATACGACATTTAAATGAGACTCGATGATTATTATCATTACTAATATGATGTCTGGAGACATAAGACACTCTTACTGATTTTAATGTGTACCTGCATGCCAGCACAGTATGTAAGTTTATTTAAGTACAGGTATACATAAGTACAATTATCAGAGTATATATAAAATATGAAATAACTTTTAAAAACATTTGAAATTTTGGAGTTTCCAGACAAAATGGAGAGACTTAGTGGTTACTGAGCTCACGAAGAATGTAAACAAACAGGGTGGGGCGCGGTGACCGTATTAGAAAGTCAGGTGGGGGGAGCCGTATAGCAAGTTTTGGTCATAATTTGAAATGACCGTATTAGCGGAACGCCGTAAAGTGAAACGCCGTAAAGCGGGGCCCTGCTGTATGCTTCTAAACTGTTGTATTCTGAGCACCTCTGCAAAAACAGTGATAATGTGTGAGTGTGGTGAAAGTGTTGAATGATGAAAGTATTTTCTTTTTGGGTATTTTCTTTCTTTTTTGGGTCACCCTGCCTCGGTGGGAGACGGCCGACTTGTTGAAAAAAAAAAAAAAAACCTCCATGGGGAAGTGGAACAGAATTCTTCCTCCGTAAGCCATGCGTGTTGTAAGAGGCGACTAAAATGCCGGGAGCAAGGGGCTAGTAACCCCTTCTCCTGTATATATTACTAAATGTAAAAGGAGAAACTTTCGTTTTTCCTTTTGGGCCACCCCGCCTCGGTGGGATACAGCCAGTGTGTTGAAAGAAAAGAAAATGTATGAAAGAGGGGAAGGTACCTAGGGATTGGCAGAGAGCATGTATAGTCCCTTTATATAAAGGGAAGGGGGACAAAAGATATTGTAAAAATTATAAAGGAATAGGTTTACTGAGTATACCAGGAAAAGTGTACGGTAGGGTTATACTGTAATTGAAAGAATTAGAGATAAGATTGTAGGATTGTGGATGAGCAAGGAGGTTTCAGAGTGGGTAGGGGATGTGTAGATCAAGTGTTTACATTGAAGCATATATGTGAAGTTTTTATTGCATTTATGGATTTAGAAAAGGAATATGATAGAGTGGATAGGGGAGCAATGTAATGTGGCAGATGTTGCAAGTATATGGAATAGGTGGTAAGTTACTAAATGCTGTAAAGAGTTTTTACGAGGATAGTGAGGCTCAGGTTAGGGTGTGTAGAAGAGAGGGAGACTACTTCCCGTAAAAGTAGGTCTTAGACAGGGATGTGTAATGTCACCATGGTTGTTTAATATATTTATAGATGTGGTTGTAAAAGAAGTAAATGCTATCGTGTTTGGGAGAGGGGTGGGATTAAATTATGGGGAATCAAATACAAAATGGGAATTGACACAGTTGCTTTTTGCTGATGATACTGTGCTTAAGGGAGATTCTACAGAAAAATTGCAAAGGTTAGTGGATGAGTTTGGGAGTGTGTGTAAAGGTAGAAAGTTGAAAGTGAACATAGAAAAGAGTAAGGTGATGAGGGTATCAAATGATTTAGATAAAGAAAAATTGGATATCAAATTGGGATGGGTGAGGAGTATGGAAGAAATGAATGCTTTCAGATACTTGGGAGTTGACATGTTGGCAGATGGATTTATGAAGGATGAGGCTAATCACAGAATTGATGAGGGAAAAAAGGTGAGTGGTGCATTGAGGTATATGTGGAGACAAAACATTATCTATGGAGGCAAAGAAGGGAATGTATGAAAGTATAGTAGTACCAACACTCTTATATGGGTGTGAAGCTTGGGTTGTGAATGCAGCAGCGAGGAGACGGTTGGAGGCAGTGGAGATGTCCTGTCTAAGGGCAATGTGTGGTGTAAATATTATGCAGAAAATTTGGAGTGTGGAAATTAGGAGGTGTGGAGTTAATAAAAGTATTAGAGGCCTGAAGAGGGGTTGTTGAGGTGGTTTGGTCATTTGGAGAGAATGGATCGAAGTAGAATGACATGGAGAGCATTTAAATCTGTATGGGAAGGAAGGTACAGTAGGGGCCGTTCTCGAAAAGGTTAGAAGAAAGGGGTAAGGGAGGTTTTGTGAGCGAGGGGCATGGACTTCCAGCAGGCGTGCATGAGCGTGTTCAATAGGAGTGAATGGAGACGAATGGTATTTGGGACCTGACGATCTGTTGGAGTGTGAGCAGGGTAATATTTAGTGAAGGGATTCAGGGAAACTGGTTATTTTTATATAACCAGAGTCGAGACCTGGAAATGGAAAGTACAATGCCTGCACTCTAAAGTAGGGGTTTCGGGATATTAGCAGTTTGGAGGGATATGTTGTGCATCTTTATACATATATGCTTCTAAACTGTTGTGTTCTGAGCACCTCTGCAAACACAGTGATTATGTGTAAGTGAGGTGAAAGTTTTGAATGATGATGAAAGCATTTTGTTTTTGGGGATTTTCTTTCTTTTTGGGTCACCCTGCCTCGGTGGGAGACGGCCGACTTGTTAAAAAAAAAAAAAAACTTAACCAGTATAATATCAGATTTATAAATATGGAGTCATTATGATTCTTAGAACATTTACTTTCTCCTAATTTTTTGGGGTTTAAAAAAGAATTTTTAAAGTTTGCTTTTCAGTCATTAACCCTTTGAGGGTTTTGGTCGTACTAGTACGTCTTACGCGTAGGGGTTTTTGTCGTACTAGTACGCATAAATTCTAGCGGCCTCAAATCTCACAGGAAAAGGCTGATAAGCCTAGATGTGAGAGAATGGGTCTGTGTGGTGGGTGTGCGCAGTAGGAAAAAAATCTGGTACCCAGTGGTGCATTGTGGGAATGCCATCATAGTACACAATTTCCACCATGCCTCGCGGTAAGAAGTTCCTCACTCCTCGGCGAATTGGGACACTTTTGTTCCCCAGTGACAGTTCTAATACAGATGGAAGTGACAGTGAAGATGAGTTTCAAGGTTCTGGTGAGGTTTTGACCGAAACTAATGACCATAATATGGGTAATAGTGAGGAAAACCCAGACAACCCACAGCCTTCCACCTCTGGTGCTGGGCCATCTTGTTCACGTTCAGTTGTACCAGAATCAAAGAGGAAACTCCTATTTTCCAAAATCCCAGACTCAGATGTGAGCATTGGTGATGATAGTGATAGTGATTATGAACTACAAGCTCTTCAAACTTGTTCCAAGAATGGAGGATGAGGAGGAGGCAGAGGAGGAGGAGGCAGAGGAGGAGGAGGCAAGAGGAGGAGGAGGCAAGAGGAGGAGGAGGCAAGAGGAGGAGGAGGCAGAGGAGGAGGAGGAAGAAGAAGAGGAGGAGGAGGAGGAGGAAGAAGAGGAGGAGGAGGAAGAAGAAGAGGAGGAGGAGGAAGAAGAAGAATACGTAATGATAACAATAATACATAATAATAATAATACATAATAATAATAATAGGTAATAATAAATGTTCACCCATGACAGTAACAAGATAAGGGGAGATAACATCTGATAAGTGCTGACATTTGATGAGGGTAAATGAGGGTAGAGCTGATGCCAAAAGATGAGATAAACATCTCCCTCCCTTTGTTTTTGCTGGTATACTAACATTTCTGTCTGTCTATTTGCCTGTCTGTCAAGCTCCCTGTCTATCCGTCTAGCTCTCTGTCTCAGAGAGCCACAAGACTGTGTCATCACTTTTACTCACATCTTCAAGCAGAGTATAGCACTTTGTCTGGGTTTCTTGGGTTATCCTAGGTAATTTATACTATGTATACTTGTATTTATGTGTACCTGTGAGACAGAGATAAAAAGACAGATAGAATGAGGGAGAAAGATAATTAGATAGAATGGAGGAAGGGAAGCAGCATCCGACCCCATTGTTTTGACAGGCGGGAGGGGGGAGTGAGTAATGAGACAATATGTCACTTTGACAGCTGCCGACTCCTGGTAATTTACACTATGGAGGAGAAGGAGAAGGAGGAAGAGTAGGGGGAAGAGGAAGAAGAGGAGAAGGAGGAAGAGGAAGAGTAGGAGGAAGAGGAATAAGAGGAAGAGGAGGAGGAAGAGGAATAGTAGGAGGAAGATTAGGGGGAAGAGGAGGAAGAGGAAGAAGAGGAGGAGGAGGAGGAGGAGGAAGAGTAGGAGGAAGAGGAAGAGTAGGAGGAAGAGGAAGAAGAGGAGGAGGAGGAAGAGGAGGAGGAGGAAGAGGAAGAGTAGGAGGAAGAGGAAGAGTATGAGGAAGAGTAGGGGGAAGAGGAGGAAGAGTAGGGGGAAGAGGAGGAAGAGGAAGAAGAGGAGGAGGAGGGTGGAACACTAGTACACTGGTACTGGTACACTAACATTTCTGTCTGTCTATTTGTCTGTCTGTCAAGCTCCCTGTCTATCTGTCTATCCGTCTAGCTCTCTGTCTCAGAGAGCCACAAGACTGTGTCATCACTTTTACTCACATCTTCAAGCAGAGTATAGCACTTTGTCTGGGTTTCTTGGGTTATCCTAGGTAATTTATACTATGTATACTTGTATTTATGTGTACCTGTGAGACAGAGGTAGACAGACAGATAGAAAGAGAGAGACAGATTGAAAGAGATAGAATGAGGGAGAAAGATAAAACACCATTGTGTATGACACCATGTTTCAGAGTTCCACAAGCTGCAGAACTAATAGGAATATGTTCAGTGACTGTATATTGGTATATATATTATAGAACAATAATAATAAACAATGTTTTGTATTGTTTGTTTTTGTAAACAAGTTTTGTAAACAATATATTGATAATTATGTTTGTGTGCTTATTGTGTTGTATACAACAAGTGTATATATGTACATTGCACCTTACTTTGGTCTCATAGGCCACATAAGTTATGTGAAAAAATAAAATAGTGAAAAAAACAACAAACCTTCAAATACAAGTAAACTAAAGTTTACCGGGTGAGCGGCAGTCGCCGCTGTTGCCATACGCGGCTCATTTTCTGCAAACTTCATGCATCCATATCTCCGTAAGTATTGATGGTAAATTTTTTTTGTTTATCCTATAATGTTTAGAAAAAAAAACTATTTTTTCATAAGAAAAAATAATTTTTTTTTTTTTGAAATTTGGCCGACCCTGAGAACGAGTTTCGGAGAGGGCCTGTCGACCCTCAAAGGGTTAAAGTGTAACTATAATAATTTTTTTGTCACTGAGATCAAAGCTAAAGAGCTCCTTACATGTCAGAAGAGTTCAAAGCTAAAACTATAAAAGAAATCCAGGTATTAAGTTTTATAAAGTTGAGTAACTTGGTAAAAGCTTACAATGAATTAACTAGCATTTGTAAATTAATTTTCATAGTTCCAGCAGCAACTGTATCTGAAAAACTCAAGTTCTTTGTTTTGAAATGAATTAAAACAAGTCTCCAGAAATTCTCATCAAGAAATTATTTAGCTTTGTCCTTCTATCAAATAACAAAAAAAAAAATTATTAAAAAATCTTCAGTGTAAGCCAAAATTTTACAGCAAAGTTACTGACTTTGCTCAAGGGTCAAACTGAATTCAACTGAACTATGACTAAGTCAAATAATATTTTATGTTACTACTTCTTATTTTATATGATAAATGAATTGATAAAAGTAAGTGCAGTACCTTTCTTCTTTCTTCCAACGCACCGGCCGTATCTCACTGAGGCGGAGTGGCCCAAAAGGAAAAATGAAAGAGTCTTCTTTTGCATTTAGTAATATATACAACAGTAGGGGCTACTAGCCCCTTATTCCTGGCATTTTAGTTGCCTCTTACAACACGCATGGCTTACAGAGGAAGAATTCTGTTTCACTTCCCCATGGAGAAAGTGCTGTAACTTTTTATATTATTTATACTTCAGTTTTATCAAGATACTGAAGTGACATTTGCTCACCCTTGCAAATTTTTCATGACATGCCACTGATAGCAACCACAAATAGAGAAACTTATTGATATTGTATACATAGGATCTCTCCATGAGGAAGTGGAACAGAATTCTTCCCCCTTAAGCTATGCGTGTTGTAAGAGGCGACTAAAATGCTGGAAGAAATGGGCTAGTAACCCCTTCTCCAGTGTATATTACTAAATTTAAAAAGGGAAACTTTTGTTTTTCTTTTTAGGCCAACTTGCCTCAGTGGGATACGGCCAGTTTGTTGAAAGAAGAAGATACACAATCTCCCTATGCGAGTGATGAATATCTTAATATACATGCGGCTAATGTACTCCAGTCAGTACATTTCCTTCAAACAATTTTTAGCTGTAATGAAAAAAAATTTGTTTACAAACAGCATTTACAATGTTATTGCTCTAAAGATATCAATGGACTGGACATCCATGATCTTTGTGTGTTGGTGTTGCTGCTATATACTGCACTATATTTTAAATAATCTCTTGATATAAAGGTATAAAGCAACAACACACCTTAGTGTGTTGTTGCTTTATACCTTCAATATACTTTTACCTTCATATGTTAATGTTGCTATATTCATTACAGTATGTGAAATAGTAATAGAATCCTCAAGTGTCTTGCAAAGGTGGAATCGTCCAGAAAATCAAGGGGTTTCCTAATACCCTAAAATTGAACTAAAGCCAACGTGAATGATATATTTTTCAAGCTTGTCATCTTCAAATTACCAAAACCTTTCAGAATTCTCTTCCCCAAAACACCATGCTTATTTTTTTCAAACTTACACACAAATAAATCCAGCAACATTGGATGTAAGCAGGTCCTTGGGTTCAGTAGCCAGACTGACAGCAAGCATATGATGCTTCAGCTTCACACCTGGAAATCATAAAAGATTAAACTCATGTCAGCACACTGTACTAATCATTATATTGCACAGTATAATGTACAAGTGGTTGTACCTGTTAGCTTCACTACATTATTAGTTTTTTGTGTGTTCTTAAAAATAATACAATGGAAATTCTAATGACAGAGACACAAGTATTCTCTGCTGTACGTATAGTCACCTGGTTCAACTGGTACAAGTTTAGTCATGTGGTCATCCACTTTCATATCTGCTGGCATGCAAGAGTCTGGCAGTGCTGGAGCACCAATCTTGTATATTGTAAGGTGACTCATCTTGACTTCAAAACTATGTGGGTGATACTTGGTATGAAGTCCATAATAATACTCCCGGATACGATCATCTCTGGCAGAAATTCTCATGGGTGGGGTCCTTTCAACAACCTGACAAAGAAGGATATTTAGAGTTTTTTTTTTTTTTTTTTTTAGCTCTCCTCACACACCCTGTTCATAAGCTGAGGCAAGGTGTTCTAAATCTTTCAACAGCACAATAAAGGGTGTGGACCTAAAATGAGAGCCCAGTCTACATAAAGCATTCACAGACGTAAGCTCAAGGAGGCAAGCTAGCTCAATCCATGTGTATGAGCTCATACTTATTTTATTTATTTATTTATTTATTTATTTATTTAGTAATTTTAGCATACATACAGAGGTACAAAAAAAATACAGGTAAGAGCAGCATGCCAAAGCCACTTATATGCATAGCATTATGGGCTGGCTTAAAATTAACTTAAGATTAACTAAGCAATGATGAAATCAGTGATAAAACATTATTGTAAACAGATAACTATAAAGCACAAATGAGTATTACAAAGACAGGTCATATGGTTGCATGCATTGCTGTACATTTAGTCGAATGGAGTATTCTGTTAGGTAGTGTATTTAAAAAATAACAAAGTTAGATTGGGTCCTAGGTTTAACATTTGTGTGATATAATTGTGAGTAACATTTAGGATATACAATTTATAAGGTTCAGTTATTCAGTATTTATTTGGTTTTGAGTGAGTAAGTGATCTTTGAGAAGAGACTTGAATTTATAAACAGGTAGTGTTTCTTTTATATTTACAGGTAATGAATTCCAGATTTTAGGGCCTTTTATGTGCATTGAGTTTTTGCATAGCGTGAGATGGACACGAGGAACATCAAAGAGTGATCTGTGCCTTGTGTTATGGTCATGTGTTCTGTTGAGGTTGGCAAGGAGATGTTTAAGGGGAGGGTTAATATCAGAGTTAAGTGTTCTATGTATGTAATAGGTGCAGTAATAAGTATGGATGTTTTGTATGGTGAGTAGGTTGAGTGTTTTGAATATTGGTGGAGTGTGCTGCCTGTAGTGAGAATTTGTTATCATTCTAACTGCAGCCTTTTGTTGGGTAATTAGTGGTCTGAGATGGTTAATTGTTGTTGAGCCCCATGTACAAATTCCATAGGTGAGATAGGGGTAAATAAGAGAGTGATAAAGGGCCAGGAGGGCTGACTGTGGAACATAGTACCGTATCTTCGATAGTATGCCTACAGTCTTGGAAATTTTCTTAGAAATTTGTTGTATATGTGTATGAAATTTGAGTCTATTATCAAGGTGGATTCCTAAGAATTTTCCCTCTGTTAGCTTTGTGATAGATGATCCGTTTATCGTTATGTTAAGAGGTACATCTGTAGCTCTGTTACCAAACTGAATGAAGTAGGTTTTGTCAATGTTTAGTGTAAGTTTGTTAGTCCTCATCCAGGTAGATATTTCCTGTAATGCAGTGTTTACAGTATTGGCTAGCGTGACTGGGCTCGGGTGAGAGAAGACGTATGTAGTGTCATCTGCAAATAGTGTGGGTTTGAGTAATTGCGAAGCATTTGGTAGGTCATTTATGTATAGGAGAAAGAGAAGAGGGCCAAGGACACTTCCCTGTGGGACACCAACTGTAATTGGTTGTGCGGAAGAGCTTGCCCCATTTGCGTACACATATTGGCTTCTGTTGCTGAGGTATGACTTGAGGTAGTTGAGGGAGTGCCCTCTAATACCATAGTGTGACAATTTTACGTGGAGCAAGTCATGGTCAACTGTATCAAAAGCTTTACGTAAGTCAATGAAGATCCCCAGTGGGACTTCTTTTTTCTCTATTGCAGTGTATATATGTTCTAGCATGTGTATAATAGCATCATTAGTATTTTTATTAGGCCTGAATCCAAATTGGCAGGGGTTGAGAATGTTTTGGGAGATGAGGTAGGAGTAGATTCGTTTATGAATTAATTTTTCGAAGATTTTTGAGAGAGGGTGTAAATTGGATATTGGTCTATAGTTATTCAACTCTGTTTGGTCTCCTCCTTTATGGATCGGGGTGACCCTTGCTATTTTGAGAGCTGTAGGGAAGGTGGAGGATTCAATGGATTTGTTAAAGAGTGTTGCAATGATTGGTGATAGTACTTGTGACACTTTTTTGTATATAAAGGGTGGTAAGGTATTTAAATCTCCTGCCTTGTTTTTTAGTGCGTTGATAATAATGGAGACTTCGTATGGGTTAGTCGGAGCTAGGAACAGTGTGTTCGGGTAGTTGCCAGTGAGGTAGTCATTTGGTGGGGTATCTGAGCTTGGGATTTTATTGGCAAGGTTTTGTCCTATAGTGGAGAAGAAATCATTGAGTCTGTTTGCTGTTTCTGTTGGTGGGAGTTGGGGTTCATCTGATTTTGCTAATTTTATTTCGCTATTTCGTGATATCTTTTTTGTTCCCAGAATTTCTGATAGGGTCTTCCAGGTCTTTTTTATATCACCTCATAAGTTGGATAATATGTTATCATAATACAATTTTTTGCCCTTCTTATCAGGCTGGTTAGGATTGACGAGTAACGTTTTGTTTGGTCTCTGGTTATGTGACCCATTCTGTACTGTTTTTCATATCGGTGTTTTGTATTTATGGATTTGAGAATGCTGGGTGTTAGCCAGGGACTGTTCAGTCTCTTAGCTGTCATCTGTTTAGTTTTTTTAGGGCAGTGCTTGTTATAGAGGTATTGGGTCTTTTTTAGAAAATTATTAAAACATTCGTCAATATCTGTATAGATTTCTAGCTCAGTGTGCCAGTCAATGTTTGTTACTGCTGTTGTGAAGTTATTAATGGCTGCCTCATTGTGAAGTCTGAAGGTGACTTTAGTAGTGTCTTGGGGTATTTTACCAAGAGTTGTTATGAGGAAAGTAGGGTAGTGGTCTGTGGTATTATCTGTAATTATGCCTGATTTAGTAAATATTGGCAAATTTCAGAATGTATCTATTTTGATTACTTTTAATCAAATGCATTGATGTTTGGTATTACAAAAACAATTATAAGTTCTATTCAACTAATTAATAAAACAACAATTATATTATAAAATCTATTATCTTTACTGGATACGTCCTCATCCAAAACACCATCCATTCCCTTTAACTTTTTAAGAGAATGACTACTGTATGATTAAAAAAAAAAATAAGTAATGAAAAGAATACATTAACTAACCCCTCCACTCTTTGGTAGGAAGACAATCTTGATGAAAGGAATATCACGTACAAGTTCATTGTATAATCTCTCTTGGTCAAGAACAATGATGACATCAACTTCAAATGCCTGAGCAACGTGTGTCAAGCTCTTGTAGCCTTCATCTTTAACCCAGCCACAAGTGTTGATAATAACTCCAGAAGCTGCTACTACAAAAAACAAGAAAAAGGAATTAGCAATCATAATTACTATAAAAAACATAATCATGAATAATAAGCAGAGTATGGAAGAAACTTTAAGAATACAGTGGACCCCCGCATAACGATCACCTCCGAATGCGACCAATTATGTAAGTGTATTTATGTAAGTGCGTTTGTACATGTATGTTTGGGGGTCTGAAATGGACTAATCTACTTCACAATATTCCTTATGGGAACAAATTAGGTCAGTACTGGCTCCTGAACATACTTCTGGAGTGAAAAAATATCGTTAACCGGGGGTCCACTGTACTTTTTCAAATGTGCACTTACAGGGTTTTTTCAGTGTCAACTATAGATGTCCCTCATTTTTACACTGTAAATGCATTCCAAGTCAATGGCAACTATACTATTCTTAATCAGGCCTTAAACTATTAATTTTGCATAAGAAGATTGAATGAATAATGGTGAATGTGTTATCTCTTTTTTGGATCAATCTACCTCAACGGGAGATGGCCGGTGCATTAAAAAAAAAAAAAAAACAGACTCTTCAGTGTGTCTTGAATACCATTTTGAATACATGTGGTAAATGTAAAAACAAAACAAATTAGCAAAAGAAATACAGGTGGAGATATTGCAGTTGGAGGGGCATCTGAACTGTAGTATTGGCAAGCCTCTGGCAAGACAGTGATAGAGTGAGCAATGATGAAAGTGTTTCTCTTATTTTGGGTCACCCTACCTTGGTGGGAGATGGCCAGTGTGAATTTGCAAAAAATGAGAGAACATGTATACATCTCAGGAATGGTATGCAAACACTTGGTGTGAAGCAAACCTTTATTATAGATATCTATAATTAAAGGATTGTTCTGCAATGAGTGCATTTACCATACCTGTCAACAGTATCTGCCATCCTTCACTCAGGAATCACTGTATCAGATTATCTGCTACACCACCAGATTTAGACCACCTCACTGCTTTTAGCCCAGTCTTGCCTCCTTTCCCCAATCAATGTTCCAATTTATTCTCCTTAACCCTTTGAGTGGATGTCATATAGATTTGCATTATTGATGCCAGGGATCCCTCAAGTAGCTCTACATTTGGAGAACAGTTCCCTGTGATAAGCAGTGAGCAGTAAATTTTGGCCCACATACGAGAATGGCTCTGCACGGCGAGTGTATACAGTATAAAAAAAATAGCAACTTGGTGTCTTCTTGGTTTTTATGGCTTACTGACTGATTCTTGATATCTTTTGATAGAATGGAAGATATACTACTAAATTTGTTAGTTTTCAGGACTAGAAGTAACTTAAAATTGGGATCTAAGTAAAAGAAATATTAAATTTTTGCCAATTTCCCTTGAAAAGAGATAGGTCTCTTACATCCCCTCCCCCCAGTCTGTTTTGTGGCTTTTTAATAGGTCCTGATTTAATTACAGCCTCTCCTCACTTAACGACCGAGTTCCATTCCTAAGACCACGTCGTTAAACAAATTCATCACTAAGTGAGGATCATACTATAATGGTACCAAGTTTGTCTCAACCATCTTTGATATTGTTTCTGTCACCTTTGCACCATTTATAACATTTCTGGTATATTTTTAAATGTTGATAGAATAGTGTGCTGTATATTGAAATAAACAGAATAGAGGAAATCAGCTTTAATATACATTATTTAGGTACGAATACTGGTCAGAGAGCCCGTCATAAGTCCAAGGCGTCGGTAAACAAGTACGTCGCTAAGTAAGGAGAGGCTATTGGGATGCTATAAACCATGACCAATCATTCCTGGTTATGTTTTATCTAACAGGGAAAATCCTCAACTTCTGTGATTATGAATTCAAAATTGATAGCAAGAATGTGGCTGAATCGAGCAATGAAACTGGCTTAAATAGGAATCAGAGTGAGAGAAAACACCAGGGCATAAATTGTGCCCAGATCACTAACTTGTGCCTGCATAATTCCATAACTTTTCTATCAAATTTTGCACTGTTGGCATCATTACCTTCAGAAAAAGATTCTCTATCATTTCAGAAGTTTTTTAACCCTTTGACTGTCACAACCCCAATTCTGAAACTGTCTCAGTGTCGCAAAATATTCGGGAAAAAAAAAATTTTCTTACCAAAATGTTAAGATTAACTTGCTGATTGTTTTAAGCCCCCCCCCCACCCCACCCCCAAAAAAAATTGCGTGTGGCAACAGCGGTGAATGCCACTCACCCGGTAAAATTATTTTTACTTTCATTCAAAGGTTTCTTGTGTATTTTCCAATATTTTACTTTTTCAATTAACTTACGTGGCCTGTGAGACCAAATGGTGCAATGTACATATATACACTTGTTGTATGGAACACAATAACTGCACAAACATTATCATTATATTGTTTACAAAACTTGTTTACACAAACCAACAATACAAAAAGTTGTTTATTACTATTGTTCTATAATATATATAAAAATGTACAGTCACTGGACACTTTCCTAGAAGTGCTGCAGCTTGTAGAACTCTTTGAACATGGTGTTATACACAGTCCTGTTTTACACTCCTCACACATAAAATGAGTGTCTCTGCATTTTTGTTGGCAGGTTGTTGTGGTTGTGGAAGTTGTTGTGGTTGTGCAGGTTGCTGTGGTTGTGAAAGTTGTTGTTGCTGTGGTTGTGAAAGTTGTTGCTGTGGTTGTGAAAGTTGTTGTTGCTGTGGTTGTGCAGGTTGTTGTGGTTGTGAAGGTTATTGTGGTGTGTGAGTGGTTGAAGCTGGCCTTTCTGTGCATGTGCTGAGTCATGTACCCAGGCTACCAGCCTGGTTACATAACATAGCATTATACCACCACCTGCTACTGCATGTATATACCATCCCAATTGTAACATTACCCATACCTTCCTTCCTTACATCTTCTTTCCTTCCTTCCTTCCTCTCATCTCTTCCTTCCTTCCTTCCTCCCTTTCTTTCTTTCTTAATTCCTTCCTTCCTTCCTTTCTTCCTTCCTTCCTCCCTTTCTTCCTTCTTTCCTTTCTTCCTTCCTTACTTTTCTTCCTTCCTTCCTTCCTTCTGGTATCCTGGGCATTGCTTTCGGTCACAAACTCCTCAAAACCATGAAATTCATCTTCACTGACCAGATTCGCCGGGGAGTCAGATATTTCTTACCACTAGGCATGCTGAACAAGGACTACTGAAATGGCATTCCCACAATGCACCACTGACTCCCTGACTTTTTTTATACTGCACACACTGACCATGGAGACCCATTCTCTCACATGTGGGCCTACCAGCTTTCTCCCGCTTGATTTGAAGCCGCTAGAATTTTGGCGTATTAATACGTCAAAAACGTTGGCTCATAAGACGTATGTATACGGTCAAAACAGTCAAAGGGTTAAATGTGGACACAGAACAATATTAATTTCAGGGGTCTGGACATAGAAAGGGTTAAGATTAACACCTGCTCAATGTCTGAGTTATGTGGACACTACCACCAAAATACTAGGTGGAACAGAAGCACGGCCTTTGACAGTATTTCCATCATGTGTTCAAGTAGGTCAAACTTAAGCTATTTGCCATGAAAGGATATAACAAAAATGGTATATTGCAAGTTCACTGTTGACAGGGAGGGGTGTATAGGCTATCCTAGGAAATATATCCACAATAGCATACTCTTATTTAGTTCCTGAAAACTGGGTTATAATGAAAATAAGCTGGGTCAGGGTGTCCCAAGGTTATCAGAATTGAGGGTATCCATCTATATTTTTTTCACAACAATATCTACCAAAAAATATACAATGTTCACAACATATGTTACCTTTTCTATTGCCAACCATTTTGTCTTGAACTGTGGCTGCCATTCTAGACACCAGGATGTTGTAAAATGTCAAATTGGCTAGTGGGACTAAGTGTCCAAAGTTGTAGACCAAGGGAGCCTCCTGAGAGAAGCCTTCACCTACTGAGGCAGCACGCTCAACCAGTATAGCCCCTAAAAAGATAAAAATTATAGTTTATATTTAATTTATATTTCAATCTCAATGTTCAGGTGATAAGTCTCCATACATCCAGCTTGGCCTAGAAGGGCCACAGCAATTCTCTCCACACACACTTCCATGTCAACCAGCAACATGAATTAAAATGTAATTTATAGATTTCCATGTACTACTATGTACTGTATTACAATATTTTAAAAAATTATGCATTTGGCATTTTTAGCAGTGTCTGGAATGCAACCTTATTCTCCCATGTCTTATTCACTTTACAGAACATTGTTTTACATACGATGAAGGTTTTCACGAATACATCCATAGTATTATGAGCGTTTGTTGTACGTACTTAACTAATGCAGTAATACTGTACAGCCTCTCCTCACATAACAATGGAGTTACATTCCTTATACCACGTCAGTAAACAAATTCATCGCTAAACGAGGAGCACTACGTATAATGGTAGTGGGTTTACGTCAACCATCTTTGATAATGCTTTAATGTCACCCTTGCACCATTTATAACATTTTTAGTATATTTTTAAATATTTATACAGTAGTGTACTGTATACAGCCTCTCCTCACTTAGCAAAGTACTCGTTTACCGATGCCTTGGACTTACGACGGGCTCTCTGACCAGTATTCACACCTAAATAATGTATATTAGAGCTGATTTCCTCTATTCTGTTTATTTCAATATACATGTACTACAGTACACTACTGTATAAACATTTAAAAATATACCAGAAATGTTATAAATGGTGCAAAGGTGACATTAAAACAATATGAAAGATGGTTGACACAAACTCACTACCATTATAGTATGTTCCTCACTTGGCGATGAATTTCTTTAACCCGTAAACGGTCCAAACGTATATACACGTTTTTTCAACATTTGAAAGTATGTAAAAAAAGTAGATCTTCTTTTTGTTTTTCTACATTTGAAAATATGTAAAAAACTTAGATCTGCTTTTGTAGCACTACACATCTGCTTGGACCGTTTACGGGTTAACAACGTGGTCTCAGGAACAGAACTCCTTTGTTAAGTGAGGAGAGGCTGTATTGTAATAAACAGAACAGAAGAAATCAGCTCTAATATACAATATTTAAGTATGCATACTGGTCAGAGAGCCCGTCGTAAGTCCGAGTCGTTGGTAAACGAGTACGTTGCTAAATGAGGAGAGGCTGAATGTGTAGAACAAACTCATATCAAGTGACCTCTGATTACACCTTTGAAAACCCATTATATTTTACCGTATAACTTACCTATAGTGCCTGGAATAGCAATAGATCCTTGACCAACATCCAAATCCACGAAGATGGGTCTGCGTCCCATACGCACAGCATAGTTTAGAAGAATTCGGCACAGGGTTGATTTTCCTACATCTCCAGGTCCCACAATCATTGTAACTGGCCCTCTAGTGTCTTCTCCACGATTCAATCCTTCATCAGCATGTTTTCGTAATCGTTCTAAACACGCATGCGTATTTAAATACATAACCTGCCATATAAAAGCATGACAAAAATTTTTAAAACATACTGATGCTTATCTATTACAGTGTATCATTTCTTCAATAGATATTATATCACTAGATTGTACAGTACTTTGATACAGAAAATGCAGTACAATACTAACCATTGGAGTTTCTTTTGCAATGTATGTACCTTCTGTATTTCCTGTGAGCTTGAGAGTACAACCATGCCAGGTATACACAGCAGCCTTGGCACCGGAGAAGAAAGTATAAGGCTTGTCTGGTGCCAGCTCTGTTCCAAACACTTCTGCTTTTCCACTTAATAACTGTTAATGTCAAAAAAAAAAAAAAAAAAATCAGCGGATGCCTGCAGTACCAGCACTTGGAAATTACCTATTAAATGATAACAAGCCATACTTGGTTGAACATCAAGTGTAATTTTTTTTTACATACCATTATTTGAATAATTAATACAGCATTATTTATAAACATTATGGTTAAGAGAGAAAACAAGAAAAAATATATGTCTACACTCATTTACGTAGGTGCCATATTGAGTTTTTCATTTACTGTAAAGCACAATTTTAAAATTAACTAAATAAATTTTTGGATAATGTTTTACAAATATAAAGTCCTATGTGTGTGTGCCTTTGGCAAAAAATATAATAGTTTTGTGTCTATCCAAATTGTGTCTTACTATACCATGCCCATTTTGATTTTCAAAAACGGTATAGATAAGTTTATGTAATGCACTGCTCCTCAGCACTCATTGTTTGTTAATTCTGTGCTCAATTTGTGTTTTCTGCCACCCATTCTTTGAATACAGTATCAAAAATCTTTCTGTAAAACAAAATGTAATAATACCTACTAAAATCTTACCTTCAAGTCAACAGTCTCTTTTTTTCCTTCAACTTCAAAACGAAGTTCACAGTCTGGTTCTAACTTGAATTCTTTTTCAGTCATTTTGCCTTGAATCGTCATCAACACTACTGACAACTGCAGGAAAAAACAAAAAGTTGTGTGTCTAAAAATATGTTTGAACATTTCCTTACAAAACTTTATCACTAATGACACCATCTGTACTCATAAACAGTTACCCAAGGTTCACTATCAAAGTTAACTTAAAGTTAAATTAGACCAATCATTGTATTTGATAACCTTATGTTCAAACAGCTTTGTTATGTTAATCTTAGCATTCACATCATATCCCTTTAGTTAAACAATGTGAAGTACAATAATTTTAGGTTGGTTGTAGTCACATAATTTTTTTTAAGTAGTTTTAGCATTAGTCTGCCAGAACTGCTTTGCATAACTATGGACTATTTCATGTGAAAAACTACTAATGTTAAACCTCTGTAACACAAATGTATCTCCTTGGAAAATAAAAGTTTTAGTTGTTATATTTATTTATTACTGTATGACTTTGTTCCACTGGTATACTAGTTTTCCTCAAGAAGGGGAAGGTGGTAGTGGTAGGGGAGGGTGGTAGTGATGGTGGTAAAGGATGGTAGTGATGGTGGTAAAGGATGGTAGTGATGGTGGTAGAGGGTGGTACTGATGGTGGTAGAGGGTGGTAGTGATGGTGGTAGAGGGTAGTGGTGATAGTGGTAGAGATAACCCCCCCTCCCTTCCCCTCCTCACCATCTTCCATATGCCAACAAGAATCTTCAATAAATGTAACAGTGATTTAAATGATGGCATCTGGAAGATAGTGAGGAGTGAGAGAGCACTTTAGGTAACAAGTCTTCATCTGGGGTTACTTCCCTTCTTTAAGATTTCCCTAAAATGGGACATGGTTCTGTCACTGAACTTGTTGCAGAGATGTCTTGTTTCAGCTTGCTCAAGGTGATATTTTTCAGCAAATGCCTGCACCCTATTCCACACTGCACAAATCTCCTTAATCTCTGAAGAAGGCAATATCCACCATCCACCACCATCCACAGCCATCCACCAATACTATCCACCACCACCATCCCCAATCACCACCATGGTAGTTTATTTCACAGTCACACTTAATAAACATGCACCAAACACAATGAATTAATTGTGAAATGTTTAAATGAGCACGCAGGTTAGTGTTCACTCAAGCATAAACAAAGCCAGACTGGCTCACGACACCTCCACGAGGAAGCGGGACAGAGCGAGCAGGTGGACAGGTCCGGTACCCGATGGTTCGAAAGACAGGGCACGTTTGATAGGACAAAACTGGTTAAAAAAAAAAGCAGTCGAAACTCAAATCGTTCGATAGTCGATACGTTTGAAACTCGGGGTTCCATTGTATATAATGTGTGGGTGGGTTGGCAAGATGGGGTTACGATACCTAAAACACTATTCGATACCTACCTACCCTACTAGTCACCTTGCACCCTATATTAAGACCATTAAGACTACAAATATTTTAAGGTAAGTAATGAGTGTACACTATATGCATTTTATCGCTCTAGGGCTCTTTAAATCGAAGTATATTACGTGTGGGTGGGGTGGGTTGGGGTGGCCTGGCTGGCTACCAGTCCTCCCACACCTAACGTCTTAAAATAAACATTACTCACTGCTCACTCTACACTGGGACTACAAACCTAACCTGCTGTATAAGTGGGACCCTACTGTATATTAGAGCTGATTTCCTCTATTCTGTTTATTACAATACATATATAATAAACTACTGGAGTATACCTGGAAAAGGTTTTGGGGTTCAATGCCCTGCAGCCCGGTCTGTGACCAGGCCTCATGGTGGATCAGGACCTGATCATCCAGGCTGTTACTGCCGGCCACACCCAACCTGATGTATGAACCACAGCCCAGCTGGTCAGGTAATGACTAAGTACCTGTCCAGTGTCTTCTTGAAGACAGTCAGGGGTCTACTGGTAATCTCCCTTATGTATGCTGGGAGGCAGGTGAATACTCTTGGGCCCCTGACACTTACTGTGTTGTCTCTTATCATACTAGTGGCACCCCTGCTTTTCATTGGGGAGATGTTGCATTGTCTGCCGAGTCTTTTGCTTTCATAAGGAGTGATTTTCGTGTGCAAGTTTGGTACCAATCCCTCTAGGATTTTCCCAAGTGTATATGATCGTGTATCTCTCCCGCCTGTGTTCTAGGGAGTACATGTTGAGGAATTTTGTGTGCTCCCAGTAACTGAGGTATTTTACAGCAGTCATGTGTGTTGTGAAGTTCTCTGTACACTTTCTAGGTCAGCAATTGCACCTGCTTTTAAAGGTGCTGTTAGTGTGCAGCAATATTCAAGCCTAGATAGAACAGGTGACCTGAAGAGTGTCATCATGGGCTTGGCATCCCTAGTTTTGAAGGTTCTCATTATCCATCCTGTCATTTTTCAAGTAGATATGACTGATGCAATGTTATGGTCTTTGAAGGTGAGATCCTCTGACATGATCACTCCCAGATCTTTTACGTTAGTTTTTTGTCCTATTGTGAAGTTGGAATTTGTTTTATACTGGAACAGAGCTTTTCACTGAAGCCACCTCAGACTTTACTCTGTTTACTACTACTCTTTGTGTTCTATTTGTTAGGAATAAACAGATCCACCTACCAACATATCCTGTTATTCCTTTATCACACATTTTGTGCGCTATTACACCATGGTCACACCTGGCAAAGGCTTTTGCAAGCTGTGTATACTACATCTGTGTTTTGTTCATCTTCTAGAGCATGCAGGACCTTGTCATAGTGGTCCAGTAGTTAGGACAGACAGGAGCAACCTGCTCTAAACCCATGTTGCCCTGGGTTGTGTAACTGATGGGAATCGAGATGGGTGGCGACCTTGCTTCTTATAACCCTTTCAAAGATTTTTATGATATGGGACATTAGTGCTATCAGTCTGTAGTTCTTTGCTATTGCTGTACTGCCCCCTCTGTGGAGTGGGGCTATGTCTGTTGTTTTTAGCAGCTGTGGGATGACCCCTGTGTTCATGCTCCCTCTCCATAGGATGTTAAAAGCACATGACAGGGGCTTCTTGCAGTTCTTGATGAACACGGAGTTCTGTGATTTTGGGCCTGGGGCAGAGTGCATGGGCATGTCATTTATCACCTTTTCAAAGTCATTTGGTGTCATGGTA
Source organism: Cherax quadricarinatus (assembly GCF_038502225.1). NCBI lineage: Eukaryota > Metazoa > Arthropoda > Malacostraca > Decapoda > Parastacidae > Cherax > Cherax quadricarinatus. Next base: position 16,882,484 of record NC_091330.1, read on the forward strand.
ATATCAGATAGGTTTGAGTCTGCAAAATTCTGTGTCTCACTCATAAAAAATTCATTTAGATCTTCAACTCTCAGTCTGGTTAGCGGCTCGCTAAAAACCGAGTCATACTGGGACTTGAGTAGCTCACTCATTTCCTTGCTGTTATCTGTGTAGAACCCATCTCGTTTAACCCTTTGACTGTTTCGGTCATATATACACGTCTTACGAGCCACCGTGTTTGACATATACGTATACATATACTCAAAAATTCTAGCAGCTTCAAATCAAGCAGGAGAAAGCTAGTAGGCTCACATGTGAGAGAATGGGTCTGTGTGGTCAGTGTGTACCATATAAATAAAATCCTGCAGTACGCAGTGCATGAGAAAAAAAAAACTCTGACCGTGTTTTTGGATTAAAACACTGACTTTGCCGTGTATTTTCGTATAGTATTTATGGTTGTATTCTTGTTTTCTTGGTCTCATTTGATAGAATGGAAACATATTATAGAAACAGAGGTGATTTTGATTGGTTTTACTATGAAAAGAACCTTGAAATGGAACTCAAAGTAGGGGAAATGTTTGATTTTTGCCGATGTTCAAAAGTAAACAAATGACGTCATTGTCCAATAAATATCCAACTAGCCATTCTAATATGCAGTCATGAATGGGTTGACATTATTTATACAATTATTAGAATATTGCAGTAGTCTGCATAACAGTAAATCTTCTATTTTTTGTTTGAATAAAAATTCAAAACAGAAAGCAAGAGTAATATCAGAGGGGCCTAGAAGCATGACTGATGAACAAAGAAAATGTTATTTTAGAGCCGGTAATGTCTGCATTGTTCATTCTGGGCCCTATTTTGAAACTGGCATATTTTTTAATTTGCATGAAATTGGCCAAATTGCAAATTTCTGACCACGTTATTGGGTAGTTGAAATCAGTAAATGGGCAGTTTCTTGTATACTCAATCGATAGAACAAATGGAATTCTAAAGAAATAGCTATGAGTTTGGTCGACTGGAACAATGGAATTAGCCGAAAATAGGGCTCAAAGTGGGCGAAGTCGCTGATTCATAAATATTGCCGAGGTCACTAACCTCGTGAGAGCATAATTCCGTAAGTTTTCCATCAAATTTCGTTCTTTTGGTGTCATTACCATCGGGAAAAGATTCTCTATCATTTCATAAGAAAAAATAATTTTTTTTTTTTTTTCAAAAATTTTTTGACACCAGGTGACACCTCAGGGTTAAGTAGGAGCCCAATACTGGATGTTACTGTCGACTTTAATTTGGTATAAGAAAAGAAATATTTTGGGTTTCTTTCACTTTCATTTATGGCTTTCAGTTCTTCCAGCATTTCTTGACTCCTGTAAGATTCCTTTAGCTTTAGTTTGATGTTTGCTATTTCTCTCACCAGTGTGTCAGTATAGCTACTGAATCCCCTTATATGTATACTTGTGTAGTATATTGTGGATCGTATCATCCATGTATATATCTAGGCTTCCTGGTCAGTAGGCTCAGTGACTAGCATGTGTGACGTCACGTGGCGCTGTTGTGACCCCTTCGCGCCTGGGATCCTTCTCAGTTCCCGTCAGACCTACCAAGCAGCTACAGGCAGGTTGGGCCTCCCTCTTCACACTCTGCCAATATATGTGTTACCATCCAACAAGTGTGCTTAACTCCAACCATCATATCTCCTACGAACCCCCACTACAAATGGTGCCAGCGGAGGGCCTGTAATTCTGTCGATTACAGCGATTTCTGGAGATAAATTTCTACTGAGCCAATCGCCATTTTGTGACACTTAGGCCTCCCAAGACGGGTGATGCTCAACATCCCAAGCCAGCTACCCCAAGCAAGCGTTCACCAGCCTATTGCTTCCTACTTACTGATCAGTCTCTGTGTATTAGCGTTTTATTTGCTTATTTGCATTACTTCCGAGGAGTTGACCTGGGCTTGCAAAGTAAGCCAAGCCACCAAGCCAGTCTGTGGGGGAGAGTCCAGCCCAACCCTACACCATCCAGCCTGTCTTAAACCAGCCTTGCCTGCGAGCAAGCTTTCCACCCCTGCTGTGCTCATCGTTACAAGTTATCAAGCCAGTCTGTGTGAAGGGTTAAGCCAAGCCAGCCAGCAACTAACCCAGGTGACTTAACCCAGTACTCAAGCAAGCCATGTGGGTCCAGTCTTCTCCATTATTATTATTATTATTATAATCAAAAAGAAGCGCTAAACCACAAGGGCTATACAGCAGTCTTCTCCATTGCTTTGTGCTTCCAGTTCTAGCTGTTCTGAGTGCTTTATCATCCCTGTGGTGTTGTGGTATTTTGTGGGTTTTTAAGCCAGCCTGGATTAGAATATTTTCGTGCCTAGTGTGGGTGTCAAGTGGCTTATGCCGTTCATTCCATAGGCCCATGCGGTGTCTCAGCGTGGATGCCTCAAGCACTCACACCACCATCACTACCACTGTAATTTTTACCCTTATCACAGGTCCTAGCACCTTATTTTACGGACCACATAGGGGGGTCAAGAGACAAGAGTGTTCCTACGAACCCCCACTACAAGTGTCTCCCTACCTATTACAGATATACTGGCCTCTTTTAGCTGCTCTGTTATTCTTAGCCTTCGCTTGTATAGGGACCGCCTTTCTCTTTCTAGTTTACATCTTCTCCTTCTCAAGTGCCACGGAGTTAATTTGTTCTAGACAAAGGTTTGGACCTGTGTTGCTTAAGCTATCTTCCCAGTTTATATCATTTAGGACCTGGTTGACTTGGTCCCACCTTATGTTTTTGTCACTGAAGTTGAATTTGGTGAAGGATCCCTCGTGACTTATCGCATTTTGTCTGTCTGGGGCCCCCCCGCATGCACGTCTGAACCTCTATTATGTGATATGAGTACAGTGGTACCTCAAGTTTCAAACAGCTCCCAACTCGAACAATTATGTAAGTGTATTTTTGTAAGTGTATTTTTGGGGGGTCTGAAATGGACTAATATAATTTACATTATTCCTTATGGGAACAAATTCGTTCAGTATTGGCACTCGAACAACCTTCTGGAATGAATTAAGGTCGTAACTCAAGGTACCACTGTATATTGCTTTTGATATGGTAATATTTCATATCAGATCATCATTATTAGTGAAGATGAGGTCCAGTGTATTCTCTAATCTTGTAGGCTCTATTATTTGCTGGTTTAAGGTGAATTTGGTGCAGAAATTTAACAGCTCGTGCGTGTGCGAGTTTTTATCTGAGCTGCCTCCTGGTGTTATCTCTGCTACAATATTATTTGCTACATTCTTCCATTTTAGGTGCCTTAGACTGACCCAGCCCTCACCACTTTGATGACTCGCAAAGTGGAATTCTACCTACCTGTCCCCTTGGAACCACGGCCAATGAACTGGAATTCTTTGAATTATTCTTTGACCAGCCATTGATGGAAACTATTGTCAGGGAAAGTAATAAGTATTTTCAGTACACCATGGCAAATACGATCTTATCACCACAGTCAAGACTACACAGGTGGAAAGAGACGACTGTTGCAGAAATGTATTTGCTTTTTGCAACAATAATGCTTATGCCTCACGTCTATAAGCATAATATAAAAGCATACTGGTCCACAGATCGGCTAATTTGTACCCCATCCTTCAGTGAAATAATACCAGTGAACAGGTTTATCTTACTGTTACGTATGTTGCACTTCTCTGACAAAACCAGGCCTGACAGAAGTGACAGGTTATACAAGATTAGAAATGTTTTCATGTATCTCAAACAAAAGTTCAGGATATACTTTTATCCATTCAAGAATCTTGTAATTGACGAGTCTTTGATTTTGTTCAAAGGTAGACTGTCATTCAAGCAGTATATACCGAGCAAGAGGAACCGCTTTGGTATAAAATTGTTTGTACTCTGTGATTGTGACAGTGGCCTGGTGTTGGATATTGTTGTATACACGGGTAGTAAAACATTGAAAGATACCAAGATGTTATTGGGTATATCAGGTGACGTAGTGAGAAACATGATGGCACCTTATCTTGGTAAGGGCCATACATTATATACCGATAACTGGTACACAAGCCCATTACTCAGTGATTTCATGCAAGTGAACAAGACAGATGTGTGTGGCACAGTGCGTTCTAATCGTAAACATATGCCCAGGCTCAACGCAGGTGTTCGTGGTGATGACGTGCAGGTGTTTACTGCCAATGACATCATGGCATTACGGTGGCATGACAAACGAGATGTCACATTGTTGACAACCATTCACCGTAATGAAATGCAAGACAGTGGCAAAGTTGATCGAGTGACTAATGAACGTATTCGAAAACCAGTGACAGTGATTGATTATACACAAAACATGCGCTTGGTTGACAAGTGTGACATGCAGATTGGTTTTGTTGACTGTGTTCGTAAGAGTTACAAGTGGTACATGAAACTTTTCTTCCATCTCATGGACATTTCAATGCTGAATGCATATAATATGTACCAAATAAAGACTGGTAACAGACCACCGTATGGTGAATTTTGTTTGTCTGTTGTCAGACAACTCATAATGAAGTACCAGGTAACAACACCTGCAATACAACATGGTCCTCGAATTCATCACAATATACCCAAGCGTTTGAGAAGAGAAGGTGATCATTTCATAATACAGCTTCCTTCAACTCAAAAGAAATTTGCTCAGAAGAGATGCATTGTCTGTGCACAAACAAAACGACGGCAACAAAGACGCAAAGACACTCGGTTTATGTGTGAGGAATGTAAGGTGCCTCTGTGCATGGTGCCTTGTTTCAAGGAGTTCCACAAGCTCCAGCAGTTCTAAAACCATGTCCAGTGATTGTAAATATGTAAATATATGATAGAACATAAGTATTATACAATATTTGTGCATGTTTATTGTAATAAACAACAGTGGTAAACAATAATATGATAATAACTTTAGTGCAGTTATTGTGTTCAATACAGTGAGTTTATATATATAAATTATATACAGTATTGGTCTCTCAGGCCCCAAATGTTAGTAGGAATAGAAAAAAATTGGAAAAGAAAAGAAAAAACAACTAAAACAACAAAATAATATAATACGCGTATGTGGAATTCGTCGATGTTGCCGCCACCACATCATTTTCTACAAACTTCTTGGCACTGTATCTCGGTAAGTACTGATCAGATTCTAATTTTTTTTGTTTTATTACCTTCACAAAAATATGCTCTTTAATTCTGTAAGAAAAAATAATTTTTTTTTTTTTCAAAATTTCTTGGACACTGGTGCGTGACTTCAGATTTTGGCCTTGGACCCTGAAAGGGTTAACAGCTCGTGCGTGTGCGAGTTTTTATCTGAGCTGCCTCCTGGTGTTATCTCTGCTACAATATTATTTGCTACATTCTTCCATTTTAGGTGCCTTAGACTGAAATCCCCCAGGAGCAAGATGTTGGGGGCAGGAGCTGGAAGATTTTCCAGACACTGATCAATTTCCACAAGCTGTTCCTGGAATTGTTGGAAAGTTGCATCTGGAGGTTTGTATACAACCACAATGACCAGGTTTTGGTTCTCAGTCTTTACTGCCAAAACTTCAACTACATCATTTGTGGCATTTAGTAGTTCTGAGCATATATGCGACTGTGATAAACAGGCCAAATGCCCTCCCCCCTTTTTGCCTGCTCACTCTGTCGCATCTGTGTATAGGTTGTAACCCAGATCCATATTTCATTGTCAAGGTGATCCTTTATGTGCGTGTCTGAAAACCGCGAACATTGCGTTTGTGTGGCATACAAAGAATACGTAACCTTTATTCGGCGCATGTACACACCCTCATTTACAGGCTATCTCCCCCAACCAGCGAACCAGGTGACTGAGGGTTGATGATGGGGCCCCGTCGTTCAACCAGTACCCAGGTTCCAGCCAATGAGAAGATGGTTTTGGCAATCGCAGAGGTTATGTGGGTACCACTCTCCTGTCTGCCCTTGTCGTTCCCATTCTAGAGCTGGTTGAAGCACGGTCTGCTCTCTAGTGGCTTCTATTCTGCATTGCTTACCGTGGAGTGCACTAATACCTATTGCTGTACATAGTGTATATAGTGTACATACTTCTGTTCTAAATTGGTGAAGGATAATATAAGTCAAAAGTTTTCTGCTGTGTTTATTTTGCTCCCTTTACACCCAGGATAACAGGCCATTTGGACTCCTGGGTTGTAATAGTTTGACTCTGTAAGCAGTCCACCAGAAATTATGTAAATGGTGCAAAGGTGACATTAAAACAATATCAAAGATGGTCGACACAAACCCACTACAATTATAGTATGTTCCTCACTTAGCGACGAATATGTTTACCAACGTGGTCTTATAAATGGAACTCCATCGTTAACCATTCCAGGGCCAGTCCCATATATGTATGGCTTGATAGCCAGTGTTGGTCCCGTACGTATTTATATGCCAAAATTCTAGCACCTTCAAGTCTGGCGGAAGAAAGCTGGTATGCCTACATATGAAAGAATGGGTCTGTGTGGTCAGTGTGCACAGTATAAAAAAAAATCCTGCAACACACAGTGCATAATAAGAAAAAAAAATCTGACCATGTTTTTGGTTTAAAACAGCGAGTTTGCAGTTTATTTTCATATGGTATTTATAGTTGTATTCTCGTTTTCTTTGTGTTATTTGATAAATGGAAGATATGTTACAGAAACAGAGATGATTTTGATGGGCGTCATGATGAAAAGTACCTTGAAATTAAGCTCAAAGTAGCGGAAATGTTCGATTTTTGCTGATGTTCAAGAGTAAACAAATCACGCCACGTGTCTAATACACGTTAACTGGCGAGTTTAATATGCTTTCACAAGTGCGCTGATATTATTTATACCATTTTTACAATAATGTAATAGTCTGCATAACAGTAAATTTATTTTTTGTGAGAATAAAAATTCAAAATAGAAAGCAAGAGTAATATAAGAGGGGCCCTGGAGACGCAACTAATGAACAGAGAAAAATGTTATTTTAATGCCAGGAATGCCTGTCTTGTTTAGTCTGGACCCTATTTTGAAATTGGCATCTCTTGAAATTTGGTTGAAATTGGCAAAATTACCAATTTCTGACCACTTTATTGGGTAGTTGAAGTTGGTAAATGGGTGGTTTCTTGTATTCAATCAATAGAGCAAATGGAGTTCTAGCAAAATAGCTATGATTTTAGTCGACTGGAACAATGGAATTGGCCGAAAATAGGGCTCAAAGTGGGCGAAATCGTGGATATTGCTCACTCTGTGGGTGCATAATTTCCTAACTTTTACATCAAATTTCGTACTTCTGATGTCCTCACCATTGGGAAAAGATTCTCTATCATTTCATAAGGAAAAATCTTATTTTTATTTTTTGAAAATTTTTTGACCCTGAGTGCGAGTTATGGATTGAGGGTCTCGACCCTCAAAGGGTTAAATGAGGAGAGGCTGTACTTTATGAATTTTTATTTTACAATAATTTGTATTCATTGTATTAACTTGTTTTCCTCATTGTTATAATGAAACTACATTATTTGAGGACCTGCTGTATTTTGTACATGCAGAGATTTGAATAAATAAGATGAATCAGAATAAGATTTTGTTTGGATTATTAACCCTAAGGGTTAGTAATCCAGAATAAATCATGTTGGCCCATGACCTGGTGACAAAGCTCTCGCTTTACACACTGAGGGTCCAGGTTCGATTCCCGGCAAGGGTGGAAACATTGGGCGTGTTTCCTTACACCTGTTGTCCCTCGTCACCCATCAGTATTATTATAATAAAAAAGAAGAGCTAAACCTACAAGGGTCATAGAGCACAGTCACCCATCAATCAAATGGGTATCTGGGTGTTTGTCGACTGGTGTGGGTCGCATACTAGGACAAAATTAACCTAATTTGCCTGAAATGCTCTGCATAACAAGTGACTCTATATAATAGTACATCATTGATGTCAGCCAGCCCTGTACACCTTGTACATGTACAGTAGAACCTCGGTTTTCGTGATTAACTTGTTCCAGAAAGTCTGACGAAAACCGAATTGTATGAAAACTGAAGCAACATTTCCCATAAGAAATAGTGTAAATCCAATTATAATCTGTTTCTGACATCCAAAAATATTAACAAAAAATACATTTTATAAAGAATAACTATAGTTTTACATACAGAAAACAATGAGAAATAAATATAAATGACTATTGAAATAGATAAACGAACATTTAACATCACTTTTACCTTTATTGAAGACTGTTGGCGTATGGAAAACAGCGAGGAGGGGAGAGGGAGGAGGAGAGGTTAATGTTTGGAAGGGGAATCCCCCTCCATAAGGACTTCAGGTATCAAGGCCCTATCCAGGGTTACTTTCCTTCTTTGTCTTTTACTGGCACTAGGACCAGCATAAGAGTCACTGGACCCCTGTCTCACAAAAAATCTGTCCAGAGAGGTCTGTTTCTGGCATCTCTTTAAGATTTGCCTAAAATGGGACAAGGCACTGTCATTGAACATGTTGCAGACACAGCTTGCAACAGCTTTGTTTGGGTGATATTTCTCCATAAAACTTTGCAACTCATTCCACTTACTCACCCAAACCCAAATAAATAAATGAATAACTGAACCTTATAAATTGTATATCTTAAATGTTTCTCACAATTATATCACATAAATGTTAAACCTAAGACCCAATCTAACTTTGTTATTTTTTAAATACACTACCTAACAGAATACTCCATTCTACTGAATGTACAGCAATGCATGCAACCATATGACCTGTCTTTGTAATACTCATTTGTGCTTTATTGTTATCTGTTTACAATTATGTTTTATCACTGATTACATCATTGCTTAGTTAATCTTAAGTTAATTTTAAGCCAGCCCATAATGCTATGCATACAAGTGGCTTTGGCATGCTGCTCTTACCTGTATTTTTTTGTACCTCTGTATGTATGTTCAAATTATTAAATAAATAAATAAATAAATAAATAAATAAATAAATAAATAAATGTCCTTAATCACTGAAGAAGGCACATTCTAGCAATGCTCACTCAACAAGAAACAAAGTCAGACTGAGTCAGAACGTGTGGGATGCTTTGTGTGGGTGCAGGCAGGCAGATGCATTTGGTACGGCGTACCATTGTCAACTCTACGAAAACTGAGCGGATGTACAAAAACTGGGACAAAATTTTGACGAAAAAAGTCATCAAAAGCCGAATCCTACAAAAACCAGGGCATACGAAGACCAAGGTTCTGCTATACCTGTAGAAATAATGATATTATTATTATTACTATTATTATTTTGTTTTTCAACAAGTCAGCCGTCTCCCACCAAGGCAGGGTGACCCAAAAAGAAAGAAAATCCCCAAAAAGAAAATACTTTCATCATCATTCAACACTTTCACCTCACTCATACATAGTCACTGTCTTTGCAGAGGCACCCAGATACAACAGTTTAGAAGTATAAATAAAGATATTTAACATATCCCTCCAAACTGTCAATATCCCAAACCCTTCCTTTAAAGTGCAGGCATTGTACTTCCAATTTCCAGTACTCAAGTCCGGCTATATAAAAATAACTGGACTCGAGTACTGGAAATAGGAAGTACAATGCCTGCACTTTAAAGGAGGGGTTTGGGATTTTGGCAGTTTGGAGGGATATGTTATATATCTTTATATATGCTTCTAAACTGTTGTATCTGGGCACCTCTGCAATGACAGTGATTATGTATGAGTGAGGTGAAAGTGTTGAATGATGATGAAAGTATTTTCTTTTTGAGGATTTTCTTTCTTTTTGAGTCACCCTGCCTGGTGGGAGATGGCCGACTTGCTAAAAAAAAAAAAATTCAGGATGTCATCAAGGAATGTCAGTCTTATTTCCTATGGGGTCCTTTAATCATCTTTCCCCTGGGATATAACCCACACTACTCACCTATCAAGCAAGTACCTACTTACTACTAGATGAATAGGGGCAGAAAAAAGTAAGGAAATACGTATTCCAAATGTTTCCATTTGTATGGCAATTGAACCCTAGTGCCTCAGTGTGTGAATTAAGGCCCCTACCATGTAAGCCATGAGTGCCTACAATGAATGAAGGGTTAAAGACTGGGATTATTACAGATTTTGATAGCCAGATTATTCTTTTATATCAATGCTATATGACTTATGCCATAAGACAAATAACTTCTTGTTCATTGGTAATTAAATAAGGTACATAATATATAGATTGTATGATTGTGTATCATGCCAAGACAAAACCATCCCCATTACTAAATTTACCAATTGTAATACTGTTATATGTTTTGTACTACCTCACTATTATTAATTTAATTAATTACGTCAGTTACCTAACTTTTATATCAGCATGTAATAAGGTACAGTGGAACCTCAAAAATCGAACTGCTCCCAACTCAACCAATTATGTAAGTGTATTTTTGTAAGTGCTTTTATAAGTGTATTTTTGAGGGTCTTAAATGGTCTAATCTAATTTACATTATTCCCGATGGGAATAAATTCATTCGGTAGTGGCACTCGAACAGCCTTCTGGACCGAAGAAAGTTCGATATCTGAGGTTCCACTGTATATTAAAATGTACTACTCCATAACCTGGGTCAATATAGAGTAAGAATTAGGATTAGTCTGCCTGAAATGCCTAGGCATGCTAGTGGCCTTCTTTGTAACTATTATAATCAAAGAAAGTGCTAAACCAACAAGGGTCATACAGCGTCTTTGTAATTAATATTTTATAATATGTAAACCACACATTGTAAGCTTTGCAAGGAAATGAACCTTTTCATTTTCATTCATTTTCAATACACTTACATACTTTTCCAGCATCATATACGTAATCTGAGGTGCCTCCTGCCTCGCCTCACTTCAGCTTCTGGTCACCTGAACTCTCTACTATGTATCAACCTGTTTTAGTTTATTCTGTATTATGACTGATGAAGTCACTCGTGGGAAAAAAAAAAAAGTTTCCTTTAATAAACATTATGAACTATTCCAAGCTTACAAGGAAGTGTGGAATTTTAAATACCCTGCCTCGGTGGGAGACGGCCGACTTGTTGAAAAAAAAAAAAAAAAAAAAGAAAAAAAAAAAAAGAGGTAGCACAGAACCTGGGAAAAAGAAGGCAATCAGGTTTGATCAGAGGAAGAGAAAGGTATCAGGATTTCTCCACGAACATCAAGGTAACCCATTCCATCTTGAAGGGAATATAAATAATGAGAAAGTACTTTTTATTCTGCGTAAGTAGTAGTTTGACGTTAGCAGCTTATCTTTGGCTGTTTTTTACATACATTTGTTTAAATAAGTTCGATGGCCATATGAATGCGAGGTGGACCTGCTTAGTATGGGCCCAGTAGGCTTACTGCAGTGTTCCTCCGTTCTCGTGTAAAAAAAATCAAGAAATTAAACTTGTGGACTGAAGCTAAGAATCACACCACTACAGTTACCTACTGGACGTCACAATTATTCATTTAAGCTAGTTAGAAGTTATGCAGACAATGCTCATTTCCTACTTACCAATGGTAATGTGGAAAAATATTATTTTTAATGTTATAACAGGTGTTGAAGCTTTCTTTGTAGGGTTTATCATGTAAACTGACAGCATAAGCCGTATTGTGTTGAAGCTCCTAGTGTTGTTGTTGTCGCTGGGGTTGTTCAGGGCCACCAAGCTAAGTCCTACCACATGGGAGTCCGGGGTAAGTAACATTATTCAGGTATACACAGATAGATTATCATACATAGCAGCATATATGTAGAGAACCTAGGATAACCCCCCCCCCAAAAAAAAAAAAAAAATACCACGGGTGGGGTTTGCACCCGTGCTCTGGAGTTTTGAGACTCTGACCGCGGGTTCAAACCCCATGGTTTGTTTGCAATCATTACGATTTCGTGAGTCATAACCCAAAAAAGTCAGATAGTGACTTATTTCCATTGGGATATGGGGTGCACAATAAACTAGCCACTTTGGTGGCAAAATCTAATCAAAATCTAATCTCCATTGGGGTCCTTTTAATACCTTATTATTATACTAGAAAGGAGATAATGTATTACTGTTATTATTATACTATAAAGGAGGTATACTAGGAATAAGGTAAAATGAGCTATTTATATTTACATGTGTGTTAGCTAAAAAAAAATATAAAAAAATCATTCTCTCTTTGTCGTTACTTTCATTAAAATAAATAAAAATAAAGTAAAAATATTTCTTTCTTTCTTAAGGTTACAATGTGTATTTACATACAGCATGAATGGAGCAAAGAAAGCCACTATCATGCCTTGGCATTTCGGACAGACTTAAATCACAACCAAAACTTCGCCTTGAAGCCAAACATGATGCTTTAAGCTGTATTGATAACTTAGCCACACAGCACACTCGCTCTACCACTTTTCTTGATCTAAAATCTGCATTTGATATTGCGAACAGAACCGTTATACTACATGAACTAGCCAAAATGAATATTGATGGTAGCTTACTCTGCTGGATAATAGGATACCTGTCAAATAGAGTATCCTCTGTCCTTTACCAAGGCTTCAGAAGTGATTCTAAAGAAATGTCTTTAGGTACACCGCAGGGAGGAGTTCTTAGTCCCATGCTATTTAATATTCTGATTAATGCTCTCCTAAATGCTCTACCTGGCTCACCTAAACATATAGCTATAAGCTATGCTGATGATATCATGATCCATACAACAGGGCATAAGAAGATGAATACCATTCTTAATGAAGTTCAAGCAATTTGTAATCGACTAGGCCTCATAATATCTTCCTCTAAAACAAAGATATTCAGTTCGTCAACAGTCATTGAGTAGTGAGGACGTGTGCTGCTCATTTTCCAACATGGCGCTGCATAGCAACAGGCGCATCAACACTGTTTGCGTTGAGTTGACCCGTGGGGCTGTCACGGGAGCCACGATGGATTTGTTACTACCGGCGATTATCCGTGATACCTACGGTATCGCAAATGAAGAGATATGTGGTGTAGCACTTAATGGGACGACACGGATTTTCGTTAAAATGACGTCAGCAAATGTCTACGAAGCAGTGGTGGATAAGTATCAAGAGACCATTATAGCCGTCAATTCAGCTGTATCAGTACGTCTTCATGATGTATCAAGATACTACACATGGGTAAAAATCAAGAATGTGCCTTTTGAAGCGACTGATTTTGTTATAAAAGATGAACTACGTAATTATGGTACGGTTCATATGGCCTCTGCAGGTCGGTGGGCCGCTGGACCTTATGCTGGAAGTTTGGAGGGAACATATTCAGTCAAAATGACCTTACGCCACCCCATACCGTCCTATATTATGCTGCAAGCATTTCGAACTCAAGTATATGTGACATATGCGGGGCAACGTCGTACGTGTCGGCTGTGTGGGTCGTATGACCACATAGCGGCACAGTGTGGTAAGCGTCGTGGGAATCTCCAAATATCGCAACAGCAACAACCGGAAGAAGTCGAGGAAGTTGAGGGACGAGAACAGTCTTATGCTCACCCGTCTCGACAACGGACATCTTGGAGTGAAGAGGTAGAAAAAGCGCAGGAGAATGCTTTGGAGGATGCAAAACAGCGAGAAGAATCACCGTCACTGGACATAAATAAAGTATTGGAAGAGACTCTGCCCACTATGGGGGAAGAGGATGTAGCGGCGTCTTTAGTGAAGGCACTGGATGTTTTGTTAGACGAGTCGATCGTCAACCATGTGGAGGATCCAGGTGCAATTTTGGGATCGGTTGAACATCATGGTGAGGCGACGGATGGAAGCATTGAGTCTAGTGTGTCGCATGGTATGACGGTAAATGTAGCAGAAGTGGAGGTGCATCACGATAGTACTAAAGAAATCCCAATGCAGGTGGAGGGTAGGACGCGAAAGCGAACTGCGACCCCATCAGACTCAGACGACGTGCTTACTCCTGCCCAAAGGCCAGGAAAAAAGTCTTGGGCGGATGTACAGAGGACAGGGAACAGAGAATCCACGAAACAAGGGTTTATCAAGGTGGTTCCCAAAAAAGGGGGGAGGGATAGAGGTGGTGTAAAATGTATAAGTGAAAAGTCTATACCTAGAACGAAAGGAAAACCCCATTAATTGACTTTAAGGTTTTGACAATAAATATTAACGGTTTGAGATCTGAGCGGAAGCGAAAGTGGTTTAATGAATTTTTGGTGCGTCTAGATGTGGATGTGGTATTTATCCAAGAACACAATTACAGAATTGGATATGAGTTAGAAATGGATGGTTATGATGTGTATATGGAATATGCGACGAGGTTAAAAGGAGGCGTCGCCATTCTGGTAAAGGAAAATAGCCCGTTTGTAGTACGCCATAGTGAAAGGGGGGAGGGGAGAGTGATTAGGGTGGATGGTTTATGGGGTAGAGCACACATAAGTTTTGTATGTGTATATGGGCCGGCCGAGGGAGATGTACGACTTAAAACTCATTTTGTACAAGATGTATTAGTATATTATCTACGTAGTTTACCAAATGTAGCGATAATAGGGGGCGACTGGAATTGTGTAATACGACGAAAAGATGTGGAGCCTCGAGGAGCAGGTTGTTGCTTGGGATTCCTGGGAGATTTATTGACGAGTGTGGGTTTAATGGATGTGTGTGGGGGGGGTGGCATGGTGGAGCATACTTTTATTAGACGAGATTATGCGGCGAGACTGGATAGAATGTACGTGTCTAGTGCGGTTACAGTGCGGAGAGTGAATGTGATAAATGTGGTTTTTTCGGATCATAGAGGAGTTGTAATGGATGTAGATATTGAGGGTGTGCCTAGAAGGGGTCCATCTTTTTGGAAATTAAATGTAAAGTTATTGAAGAGGGAGGAAAGTCTTTTGTCTTTTGGGCATATGTGGGAACGCCTTGTGGTTGAAGCACCTAGAGATGTGGATTTGGTTAATTGGTGGGAAACGATAGCCAAAAAGCGAATTAAGGAATATTATATTAGTCAAGGAGTGAGATATAGTCAGTTACAATACGGTTTCCAACGATATTTAGAGGGGCAGTTGCGCGACTGCTATGTACAAGCGAATGCTAATTATCCTGTTATAGAAATTGAAAGAATTAAGGAGCAACTACGAAATTTACAAAACGAAAGGTTTGATGGGGAAAGGCTTAAGGGTGGAATCGAAGAGGTTTTGTGGGGAGATCGGCCGTCGGCGTGTGTGTTGAGGAATCAACACAGACGTCGCAAAGCAATGGAGTTAATGGGGTTGAATGTTCAGGTAGGTATGCAGGGGTATAGAGTGAATCAGGAGTTGACGACGACGGAGGGTATGAGTGGGTATATAGATGCATGGGTTAAATTGAAAACGCAAAGTGTTGGAATAAGTGAAATTGCATTGCAGTCAATCGGTAGGTTTGTGCAGTGTGAGCTGGAGGAGCATGATCGTTTGATGTTGGGAGGGCCGATAACGGAGTGTGAGACTTGGGAGGCTTTATCTGGGGCGCAATTGGGTAAGGCGCCAGGAATTGATGGGTTGCCCAGTGACTTTTATCTTCAAAATTGGAACGTTTTAAAGGGGTTTTTGGTACGTTTATTCAATATAATGAAGCGGGATGGGGTTTTAGGGGAACAACAAAGGTTGGCTGTGGTCGTCCTAGTTCCTAAAGGCGAGCCATTAACGGTTAAAGATTATCGTGCAATCTCGTTATTATGTGGTGACTATAAAATTTTTGGAAGGATCTTGGCTAACAGAATAAAAAAAGTCCTGGGCAGAGTGATTGACAAGGGACAATATGGGGTGCCGGGCAGGTCTATGTATGAAGGTCACGGTATGATTAGAAGTTTTATTGAAGAAAGAGTAAGATTAGGAAAGGGGGGGGGTATTGGCTATAGATTGGGAGGCGGCATATGATAGTGTGGAACGGGAGACGTTATGGAAGATCATGAGATGGCAGGGGTTTGGTGCGGAAATTATATCATGGGCCAAATTAATGTATCAGGAGGCAACCTTGCGTGTGCAGGTGAATGGGAGGTTGGGAGATCGAATTCAGATGGGAAGGGGTTTGCGTCAAGGTTGTCCCCTTTCACAAATTTTTTTTGCTTGTTTTCAAGATCCCTTTTATAGAGGGATAAGGGTTTTATTGGAAGCAAAGGGGATGGGTAATGTAAGGGATGGGGGAGCGGGCATTGTTGGATATGTCGACGATACGACGATTTTGGTGAGAGAAAACATGGATTTGATTCGGGTAGAAACGTTAGTGAAAGTTTTTGAAAAAGCTACTGGCATGACGATCAACATGGGGAAAACAAAGTATATGAATCTTGGAAAAGGGTCACGTGAGGACGGAATGGTTGCTGAAAGGTGGAAAAGGGTGGACCAAATAAAGATATGTGGGATCGTTTATGTAAATGATTTCAAGTTAGCACAGCAAATAAATTCCGTGCGTATCGTTGACAGTGTTCTGAAGCGCCTCAGTGGTTTAAGAGCTGCTAATTTAAGTTTGCAACAAAGGGTGATTACAACGAATGTGCTATTATATAGTAAACTATGGCATGTTACGGTAATATTTCCGATACTTCGTTGTGAGTTAAAAAGGCTACAAAAAAGTGTTTTTAGATTCATTTGGGGAACAGGGAGCGAATGGTTAAGTAGAGCGGTTGTCACACTCCCGGTTGGCCGTGGAGGGCTGGGTCTTATAGATGTCGAAAAGAGGATAATAAGTATGTATTTAAAACATAGTTATAAGCGGGAGGGAGGGGTGAAAGGAGACGGTCTTCATAGAATACATCAGGATATGCGACGGTGGTGGGGGGGTAGGGAGTTCATGATAGGTGAGGCAATGTTACGGGTATTTATAAACGTGAGGGATCCTTTACATATTAAATTGAGAAATCTTGATAGGGCAGATGGTAAGGCTTTGGTAGCGGCGGTAGAAGGAGTATATCCGATGTATGATTGGCGTAATATTTGGGGGCGTTTAAACAAATTGCGTTTAAAACCTAAAGTCAGAGAAGTTATGTATAGATTTTTACATGGAATATTGCCGTCAGGAATGGTTTTATTCTATAAGAGAATACGAGAGGATGGGGAATGCAAGGATTGTGGAGGATTGGCGACTATTTATCATACGGTGTATTTTTGCGATTGTATTGAACTTATAAGGGTTTGGATGGGTAAGGTTTTAAGGTTAGTGGGGGGAGGGGGTTTGCAGGTCTTGAGGGTTTTAAGTTTAGATATAACTGGGGTGAATAAAAGGGTTGAGAATGCGATTGGGTATATGATTACGGATTATATATACATGATGTGGGCTATGAGGGAGGCGGACGTGCGTGCAAGAATTAATGCGTTGGCAGCAACTTTTTATAGGACACAGTGTAGGAATAAAGGGGTGTATGGAGGGAGATGGGAGAGAGATTTTAGTGAGGGTTATCGAAATTTCACATTAAGGGATTTATGGGATTTGCAAAATGGGTAAGGGGACACAACGGGCTATTTTCCTAGACTTGGGTGTGAGCATGGAGTGCTGTTTATAAGGATGTATAATTGAGTTTTGATATCTATGGGCAATATGGTTATTGCCCCGAGGGTTTCAGGAACTAAAAAGTTATCATTTAGAAATGTGTTGTACTACGATTGCATATTATCATTTATCATGCATAAATCATTTCAAGGACTTTATGATGAAAATTTTCAATGACTCAAATATGTTATAGGTGTCTTTAATGATTTTGATTCAAGTGTAATGTTTATAAAAAAAAAAAAAGTTTTTCCTAGCATAAGCTACTGGTTCTTATTTTGTTATATTTTATGCTGTGTTACAGTGTGCTTTTCAGTAATATTATATTACATGTAACTACTTGCATCATTTTTTCTTAGTTCCGCTGAGATGTAAAATTTCACATCGTAGTTTTGTTTTGTTATATTGGATGTTTTTATTGTGACTTTTAGTATTATCCCGTTTCCTTCTTTGTATCCTAAATACCTATGTATGTTAAGATCTTGTGATAATCGCCTAAATTAATGTTTGAGTATCGTGGTGCTCTGTTAAGCACCTGAGATCTTAGATTTAGTCTCTCATACGTGTGTGTTGACAGGCAGAAACCTCACCTATGTGTGCTTGTGTATGTGTGTCATTGTGCGTGTTTAGTTTTTTTTTATATCTCTTCTTTTATTGTACAATCTTTATAATTTCCAGTGTTTGATGTTTTGTATAAGTAACCTTGTTAGAGATGTTCTTTAACAAATAAAACAATATCACTGTAATGTATAGTGTTGAGTGTGAGTGTATATTCACTGTAATATACGGTGTGTTGTGTGTGAGTGTATTACCATTGTAATATACAGTGTGTTGGGTGTGTGTGTATTACCACTGTGCAGTATGGTATCAATATTAGGTTTCGGGTTAAGTGAAATTCTAGTGCAGTAAGCTTTTGTCGTGTATCTTTTAATATATTTCTGCTATTTGTATCGCACTGTTTTAAATAAAATATATAAAAAAAAAAAAGATATTAACAAGCAAACGACACCCCCCACCCATCTATTTGCAGGGTGAAATCATTAGCTACGTTAAAACTTACAGATATCTTGGTGTAGATGTACCCTTTAACAAATCCACTATACCACAACTAAACAAGAAATGTAAAGCTAGGCTAAATGCTCTCAAAGCTGTTGCTGGCTACAATCCCAACTATGGTGCTAATGAGAGAATCGTGAGAATGATGTACATAGCCTATGTTAGGTCCTTAATTGATTATGCTGCTCCCATGTTGATATTAGCTAGAGAAAGTTCTCTCCGACCCTTGGAGTTAATGCAAAATGAAGCTCTCAGGACTATTCTTGGCTGTCCCAGATCTACAAAAGTTCTTAACATGAGGAAGGAGCTTGGTATTTCTAGTATCAGTGATAGGATTGTTGAAATTAACACTGTACTCGGTATTAGAATGTTGAGAAACGAACCAGACACTGTCACAGTGAATCTTACCAAGTGTCTAGAGGTAAATACACACAGATCTAAATGGATTGTGAAAACGTGCAATTGCATTAAGTTTTATAACCTGCATGAACTGTATCACTGTAGGCAACAAGAGCATTTCACCCCTCCATGGAAGATGTGTTCATTTAATATCACATACCTACAAGTCCCTCCCAAGAAGCTCATTGCTAGTAATCCCTTCCTTAAATCTCTTGTTAGAGCAACTGCTCAAGAAGAAATTTTTCGCCTAGCTGGTAGTAACAAGTTATCACAAGTCATATACACTGATGGATCTAAACAGGAGTCTTCTGGCAGGGCTGCATCTGCTCTTGTTGCCACCTCCCTAGTTAAGAACGATAATAAATTTGTTGAGTTAGGCATAAGAATTAACAACTGGGCGTCTACACAGCAAACTGAATTGTTTGCAATCCTAATGGCGCTAAAGCTAACCTATGACACTGAGCTTGACTCTATCATCATTACCGATTCTATGTCATCATTGAAGGCTCTTGGCTCATATAATGACTCCAACAACATGCTCATTGGGGAAGCCAGGTATAGATACTCAAAAATTAGGGACAAAGGAATTAACGTACAATTGCTATGGATCCCATCACACATTGGATTACTGCTTCATGATCAAGTTGATATGTTAGCCAAGAAGAGTATCCAGAAGGAGAACGTAGAATATAACTTTGGTATAACTGTGTCTAGCATTAGGAATAATATTAGGAGAGAAGTAAATAATGAAGATGATTGTTATAGGAATGCAGTTAGAAGCCTGAGTAGATCTATAACCCACTATGATAACATGAACGTAGATAAGTATGTTTATGGAGCAACTTGCAATGTGAACAGACTGACTGATGTTGTAGTGGCCAGGCTTAGGCTTGGTTACAAGTACTTCTGGCAGTTTGGGAGACACACAGATGATGATCAAACTAAATGTAAATTATGTGATCAGGCATATGGTCACTCTCTTGAACACTATGTGCTTAATTGTCCACTTATTGAGGAATACAGAGACAGACAGTATAATAACCTATGTGACATGTCAAGATATCTTATTAACGAAAATAAGATACCAGATATACTAAGCAAATTTCCTAAATTTGCTTGTAACAGATAAGTGAACTATAGATATGTAGATATAAATCCATATGTATTCCTGTTAACCCTTTGGGGCCTAGTTCCTAGGCCTTTTGTGTATCCACATGCTCTCGCGCTACCGTCCACAGGATGGATATGGGGTGCACAATAAACTAGCCACTTCGGTGGCAAAATCTAATCTCTCTCACAAATTATTTACGTTGATGGTTCTGTTCACCAATTCACTGGTGCAGCTGGCAGTGCTGCTGTTATCATACACTGGTGCAGCTGGTAGTGCTGCTATCATACACTGGTGCAGCTGGTAGTGCTGCTATCATACTCTGGTGCAGCTGGCAGTGCTGCTGTTATCATCATACACTGCTGTTATCATACATTGCAGCTGGTAGTGCTGCTGTTCATCATACATTGCAGTGCATCATACACTGCTGGTAGTGCTGCTATCATACACTGGTGCAGCTGGTAGTGCTGCTGTTATCATACACTGGTGCAGCTGGTAGTGCTGCTGTTATCATACACTGGTGCAGCTGGTAGTGCTGCTGTTATCATACACTGGTGCAGCTGGTAGTGCTGCTGTTATCATACACTGGTGCAGCTGGTAGTGCTGCTATCATACACTGGTGCAGCTGGTAGTGCTGCTGTTATCATACACTGGTGCAGCTGGTAGTGCTGCTGTTATCATACACTGGTGCAGCTGGTAGTGCTGCTGTTATCATACAGTGGTGCAGCTGGGAGTGCTGATGTTATCATACACTGGTGCAGCTGGTAGTGCTGCTGTTATCATACACTGGTGCAGCTGGTAGTGCTGCTGTTATCATACAGTGGTGCAGCTGGGAGTGCTGATGTTATCATACACTGGTGCAGCTGGTAGTGTTGCTGTTATCATACACTGGTGCAGCTGGTAGTGCTGCTATCATACACTGGTGCAGCTGGTAGTGCTGCTGTTATCATACAGTGGTGCAGCTGGTAGTGCTGCTGTTATCATACACTGGTGCAGCTGGTAGTGTTGCTGTTATCATACACTGGTGCAGCTAATAGTGTTGCTATTATCATACACTGGTGCAGCTGGTAGCTGGAGTTTACCTGGAGAGAGTTCCGGGGGTCAACGCCCCCGCGGCCCGGTCTGTGACCAGGCCTGGTGGATCACAGCCTGATCAACCAGGCTGTTGCTGCTGGCTGCACGCAAACCAACGTACGAGCCACAGCCCGGCTGGTCAGGAACCGACTTTAGGTGCTTGTCCAGTGCCAGCTTGAAGACTGCCAGGGGTCTGTTGGTAATCCCCCTTATGTATGCTGGGAGGCAGTTGAACAGTCTCGGGCCCCTGACACTTATTGTATGGTCTCTTAACGTGCTAGTGACACCCCTGCTTTTCATTGGGGGGATGTTGCATCGTCTGCCAAGTCTTTTTCTTTCGTAGTGAGTGGTTTTCGTGTGCAAGTTCGGTACTAGTCCCTCTAGGATTTTCCAGGTGTATATAATCATGTATCTCTCCCGCCTGCATTCCAGGGAATACAGTTTTAGGAACCTCAAGCGCTCCCAGTAATTGAGGTGTTTTATCTCCATTATGCGCGCCGTGAAGGTTCTCTGTACATTTTCTAGGTCAGCAATTTCACCTGCCTTGAAAGGTGCTGTTAGTGTGCAGCAATATTCCAGCCTAGATAGAACAAGTGACCTGAAGAGTGTCATCATGGGCTTGGCCTCCCTAGTTTTGAAGGTTCTCATTATCCATCCTGTCATTTTTCTAGCAGATGCGATTGATACAATGTTATGGTCCTTGAAGGTGAGATTCTCCGACATGATCACTCCCAGGTCTTTGACGTTGGTGTTTCGCTCTATTTTGTGGCCAGAATTTGTTTTGTACTCTGATGAAGATTTAATTTCCTCATGTTTACCATATCTGAGTAACTGAAATTTCTCATCGTTGAACTTCATATTGTTTTCTGCAGCCCACTGAAAGATTTGGTTGATGTCCGCCTGGAGCCTTGCAGTGTCTGCAACGGAAGACACTGTCATGCAGATTCGGGTGTCATCTGCAAAGGAACACACGGTGCTGTGGCTGACATCCTTGTCTATGTCGGATATGAGGATGAGGAACAAGATGGGAGCGAGTACTGTGCCTTGTGGAACAGAGCTTTTCACCGTAGCTGCCTCGGACTTAACTCTGTTGACGACTACTCTCTGTGTTCTGTTAGTGAGGAAATTATAGATCCATCGACCGACTTTTCCTGTTATTCCTTTAGCACGCATTTTGTGCGCTATTACGCCATGGTCACACTTGTCGAAGGCTTTTGCAAAGTCTGTATATATTACATCTGCATTCTTTTTGTCTTCTAGTTCATTTAGGACCTTGTCGTAGTGATCCAGTAGTTGAGACAGACAGGAGAGACCTGTTCTAAACCCATGTTGCCCTGGGTTGTGTAACTGATGGGTTTCTAGATGGGTGGTGATCTTACTTCTTAGGACCCTTTCAAAGATTTTTATGATATGGGATGTTAGTGCTATTGGTCTGTAGTTCTTTGCTGTTGCTTTACTGCCCCCTTTGTGGAGTGGGGCTATGTCTGTTGTTTTTAGTAACTGTGGGACGACCCCCGTGTCCATGCTCCCTCTCCATAGGATGGAAAAGGCTCGTGATAGGGGCTTCTTGCAGTTCTTGATGAACACAGAGTTCCATGAGTCTGGCCCTGGGGCAGAGTGCATGGGCATGTCATTTATCGCCTGTTCGAAGTCATTTGGCGTCAGGATAACATCGGATAGGCTTGTGTTAATCAAATTTTGTGGCTCTCATAAAAAATTCATTTTGATCTTCGACTCTCAGTCTGGTTAGCGGCTTGCTAAAAACTGAGTCATATTGGGACTTAAATAGCTCACTCATTTCCTTGCTGTCATCTGTGTAGGACCCATCTTGTTTAAGTAGGGGCCCAATACTGGACGTTGTTCTCGATTTTGATTTGGCATAGGAGAAGAAATACTTTGGGTTTCTTTCGATTTCATTTATGGCTTTTAGTTCTTCCCGCGATTCCTGACTCCTAAAGAATTCTTTTAGCTTAAGTTCGATGCTTGCTATTTCTCTGACCAGTGTCTCCCTACGCATTTCAGATATATTGACCTCTTTTAGCCGCTCTGTTATTCTTTTCCGTCGCCTGTAAAGGGAGCGCCTGTCTCTTTCTATTTTACATCTACTCCTCCTAATAAGCCTTGTGCATACATCGAGTGCCACCGAGTTAATCTGTTCTAGGCATAAGTTGGGGTCTGTGTTGCTTAGTATATCTTCCCAGCTTATATCGGTTAGGACTTGGTTTACTTGGTCCCACTTTATGTTTTTGTTATTGAAGTTGAATTTGGTGAATGCTCCCTCGTGACTAGTCTCATTATGTCGGTCTGGGGCTCCACGCATACATGTCTGAACCTCAATTATGCTGTGATCTGAGTATATTGTTTTTGATATGGTGACATTTCTTATCAGATCATCATTGTTAGTGAAGATGAGGTCTAGTGTATTCTCCAGTCTAGTAGGCTCTATTATTTGCTGGTTTAAATTGAATTTTGTGCAGAGATTTAAAAGCTCGTGTGAGTGTGAGTTTTCATCAGAGCTGCCTCCTGGTGTTATTACTGCAACAATATTATTTGCTATATTCCTCCATTTTAGGTGCCTTAAGTTGAAATCCCCCAGGAGCAAGATGTTGGGTGCAGGAGCTGGAAGATTTTCCAGACAGTGGTCAATTTTTAACAGCTGTTCCTGGAATTGCTGGAATGTTGCATCCGGAGGCTTGTAGACTACCACAATGACTAGGTTTTGGTTCTCGACCTTTACTGCTAAACCTTCCACTACATCATTTGAGGCATTTAGCAGTTCTGTGCAAACAAGTGACTCTGCAATGTACAGGCCAACCCCCCCTCCCTTTTTGCCTGTTCACTCTGTCACATCTGTATAGGTTGTAACCTGGGATCCATATTTCGTTGTCCAAGTGATTCTTTATGTGGGTCTCAGTGAAAGCCGCGAACATTGCCTTTGCCTCTGCAAGCAGTCCACGGATGAAAGGTATTTTGTTGTTTGTTGCTGGCTTTAGACCCTGTATATTTGCAAAGAAGAATGTTATCGGACTGGTGGTATTGTTGGTACTGGGGGGGGGGGATTTTTTTTTCCGGCATTAGTATCTGTATCTGTTGGTTTGGAGTGGAGGCCATCGACTGTGGTTCCACTCCAGGAATGACTGGATTTGGTGTACGATTTCTGCCATTTCCTGCCAGTTTTTTTTCCTTCCTGGCACTAAAAAACCTCTCCCTCTTGAGTGGCTGTGGCTACCCAGGTTTTCCCATGGCCTGGATGTTTTGTATCTTTTTGTCCCCTTTAGATGGTATGCCTGGCAATTTAAGTTATAGCACAGTCTTTCCTGTACTGAAGAGGTACACAGTTCAGGGTGAAAAAGCTTACAGGAAGGGAGTTTGCATTTTCCTGTTGTCATATGGGCATGGCATTTTCTAGGGTGGTCATAGTTGCACGTCCCATCTGTTTTTCCAGATTTCCCATGCCAGCAGATACCAAGTGCATAGTATGTGCACAGGCTTGGTTTCCGTTTGCCTTGGGTTTCTGTGACTATTCCCTGTTGGTGCATGTTTCCCTGTCTTACTTCTATCCTCCCTAGCACCAACAATGGAGCTCCCACCAGTTGTTTTTGGTAATATATCCTCACTATTGCTAGTGGAGTCCTCTTGTTTGCTATTTCCTGCGGTATTTCTAGTTTGCAATATTGGTTGGCTCCACTATTTGCTGACTTAGGGTGTGTTTGTTGCAGAAATTCAGCAGCTCCTGCATGTGTGACCTTTCATCTGAGCTACCTCCAGGGATTATTTCTGCTACGACATTATTTGCTATATTCTTCCATTTTGTGTGTCTTAGACTGAAGTCACCAAGCAGCAAGATGTTTGGGGATGGGGCTGGAAAGTTGTCCAGACAGGAGTCGATTTTTGACAGTTGTTCTTTGAACTGTTGGGAAGTTGCATCCGGTGGCTTATATACAAGTACAATGACTAAGTTTTGGTTCTCGATTTTTATTGTCAGAACTTCAACTACATCATTTGTGGTGTTCAGCATCTCTGTGCAAATGAGCGACTCTTTGACGTACAGGCCAACCCCCCCTTTGTTGCCTGTTCTTTCTGTCGCATCTGAAAAGGTTGTATCCAGGTATCCATATTTCACTGTCAAAGTAATCTTTTGCGTGGGTCTCTGTGAAAGCTGCAAACAGTGAATTTGACTCCCCTAGAAGTCCACTAATGCAAGGTATTTTGTTGTTTGTGGATGGCTTAAGGCCCTGTATATTAGCAAATATAAATGAGGTTGTGTTGCATGTTTGTTGGGGAGATTTTGTTGTTGGCATCAGTAGATGTGAGTCCGGAGGCGCCGCTGGCTGTTATTATTATTATAATCAAAAAGAAGCGCTAAGCCACAAGGACTATACAGCACTGCCGGGCAGGAAGGAAGCGAGGGCATCAGGTGGCAAAAGGGAGATGGATGAGTAATAGGTTACGGATAACAGCCGGGTAGTGGATGGTGAAAGGGTAAAGGGCAGCAAGAGACTGAACTAGAAAGGGCTGAGGGGAGTGCAAAAAGTATCATCAGAGTTTGTGGAGTAAATCAGTCGTTGTCAAGAAGTCAATGAGAGAGTCAGGATTAAAGGAGGGTCCATCAGCAAGAAGGGAAGGTAAAGAGAGAGTAGTAGAACGAAGATGGCGTTGGAGGTAAATTCTGCGTGCTCGTTGATAGAGAGGGCAGTCTAACAGAATGTGGCTAATCGATACTGGAACTTGACACTGCTCACAGAGAGGAACAGGGTGCCTCTCCATGAGATACCCATGAGTAAGACGAGTGTGGCCAATGCGAAGGCGGGAGAGAGTGGTCTCCCAACCTCGGCACTGATGACAAGAAGACGGCCAGTAACTTATGCTCGGTTTAATAGAATGAAGTTTGTTACCGAGCAGAGTTGACCAACGTTGTTGCCAACGGGTGGGAAGGTGGGTAGCTATTGCAGCAAAATAGTCCAGAAATGGAACACCTCGATAGGAAATTGGTAGGTCATGTACTGCTGACCGCGCAGCAGTGTCTGCCTGTTCATTGCCCTGTACGTCAACATGACCAGGGACCCAACAAAAAACAATATCTTTGTTTGGTATTTGGATATGGAGAACTAGGGGATGAGATGTATCAAATTTTCGTATAGCCTGTAGAGCATTAAGGGAGTCTGAGACTACTACAAATGATGACACAGGCATAGATGCGATACGAATAAGTGCTGCAAGAATGGCATACAGTTCAGCAGTAAAAATGCTAGCTGAAGATAGTAAATGCCCCCGCACGACGCTGTCCGGAAACACTGCTGCGAATCCGACACCGTCTGAAGACATAGAGCCATCTGTGTACACAGCGGTGGCATGAGAATGGGAGTGGAAGTGATCAAGAAAAAGAGAGCGGGAAGCCACCATAGGCAGTTGAGCTTTCGAGCAAGGGAGTGAGAAAGAACAGACCCGAACAGCTGGAACTTCCCAGGGGGGTAGGGAAAAGTGAGATGCTACATGAACATATAAAGGTGGTAACTGAAGGGAAGACAAGAGTGAATGTAGGCAAAGAGAAAAGGGACGGAGCAAACAGGGGCGGCGAACGAATAAAGAATGTCTACTAATATCGGTGACCATTCTATAAATGGAAGGATTGTGTAGATCGTGAGAGCGTACATAGTAGCGAAGGCAATGGGCATCACGGCGATCAGACAAGGATGGAACATTCGCTTCTGTATAGAGGCTCTCAACAGGGGAAGAGCGAAAAGCACCAAGGCACAAACGTAATCCTTGGTGATGGATAGAGTTAAGGCTAGAGAGAGTAGCAGGAGAGGCCGCGGAATAAATCTGGTCACCATAATCAAGTTTCGATAAAACGAGGGCTGAATGTAGGCGAAGCAGAGTTCGACGATCAGCTCCCCAGGAAAGATAAGCAAGGGTTTTAAGAAGGTTTAGCCGGCTGTGACAAGTTGCCTTCAGAGAGGTAATGTGAGGTTTCCAGGATAACCGACGGTCAAAGAGAAGGCCTAGAAACCTGACTGTATCACGTTCGGGGATACGGGAGCCATAGAGATACAAAGGATGATCGGAGATAACAGAGCGTCTAGTGAAAGTAATTTGGTGAGTTTTGGTACTTGAAAATTTAAACCCATGCGTGGTGGCCCAAGTGGAAACACGGTCGACCGCATGCTGGAGAGAAACTGCAATAAGATGACAGTCAGTACCTGCACAAGCAATAGCGAAGTCATCAACATAGAGTGATGACCAAATATTGGGTGGAAGAACAGAGGCCAAATCATTTATAGCAAGGAGAAAAAGGGTTGTGCTTAGAACACATCCCTGAGGGACACCTTCAGCTTGGATGAAGTCCGGGGAAAGAACATTATTGACTCGAACACGGAAATGTCTGTCAGTTAAAAAGTTCTTAAGGAAGGATGGTAGATTGCCTCGGAGGCCTAAGGAATGGGCCTGGGCCAAAATATTATACCTCCAAGTTGTGTCATATGCCTTCTCAAGGTCAAAAAATATGGCAATAACCGAGTGATTATTCTCAAAGGCATTACGAACATACGTATCCAAGCGTAGTAAGGGGTCTATGGTAGAATGACCCTTACGAAAGCCATATTGACTAGCGGAGAGACTGTTGTGTGTCTCTAAATACCACATTAAACGTCGATTTACGAGACGTTCCATCACTTTGCAAACTGCACTAGTAAGAGCGATGGGGCGATAGTGGGAGGCATCATGTCCTGTAGTACCCGGTTTGCGGAAAGGGAGAACAATGGCAGATTTCCACAGCTGGGGAAGAACTCCTTGTGCCCAAATAAGATTGAAGAGGTGTAAGAGGACTACAAGGGCTGACCGATGTAAATGTTGTAACATATGAATATGAATGTCGTCAGGCCCAGCTGCCGATGATCGGCAAGCTGAGAGCGTTGCCTCCAGTTCTTGAAGTGTAAAAGGCACATTATACTGTTCTTCTCTGAGAGAAGAAAAGTCCAAGGGTACTAACTCTCTGGCAGACTTTGAGGAAAGAAACGAGGGGCATAGATGTGTTCAATGGCAACGTCGAGAGGGTTTGCTACATCAACAGCAGCGACCCGTAGAACAGGAGCCGGGTCAGGAGAGTATTTACCACTCAATTTCCTCACTTTTTTCCAGACTGCACTCATAGAAGAAGCAGAGGTGATGGTGGAAACATAGTCTCACCAACAAGTGCGTTTAGCTTCACGGATGACACGGCGAGCGATCGCACGCTTCTGCTTAAAATCAAGAAGTCTCTCAGCGGTTCTATTGTACCAGTACCTGCCCCATGCAGCAAGTTTCAAACGTACTGCACGAGCACAAGCAGGAGACCACCAAGGCACGCACTTCTGAGAATGCCTGCTTGAGGTTTGGGGTATAGAATGAGAATCTGCGGTATAAACTGACGTCGAGAAGATGTGTAGGAGCTCATCAATGAAGGATGAAGAAGGAACCTCACTAAAAGCAGTGAGGTGTGAGTAAAGATCCCAATTTGCCCGATCAAATTGCCAGCGAGGGCTACGGAAAGGTGGTGAATAGGAAGAAGTAAGAATGATCGGAAAATGATCGCTGTCATGTAAGTCCAGTAGAACAGACCAGGTGAAGTCTAGTGCAGTGGAGGAAGAGCAGACTGATAGATCGATGCAAGAGAGAGTATGAGTACGAGGATCAAAATGGGTGGGAGTACCCGTATTTAAAACATGGAGGGGGTGAGAGGCGAGAAAAGCCTCCAACTGGATGCCACGTGAGTCACAATGAGACCCCCCAGAGGAAATGGTGGGCATTAAAATCACCAAGTAACAGAAGTGGTGGTGGTAAGGATGAAACAAGAAAGGCAAAGTCTGGGATAGAAAATGCTCGAGAAGGAGAGAGATATAAAGAACATATTGTAAACCACTTATTCAAGTGGATACGGGCTGCAGTGTAATGCAGCGAGGTATGGACAAATAGTTGACAGTACGGAATATCATTGCGTAGAAGAAAGGCACTTTAATTAAAGGTCCCATCTGAGAAAGGATCCGAAGAATACAATAAATTATAGCCTGAGATAGGTTGGAAAACAGCCGAGTGTAATTTTGGTTCTTGTAAGCAAGCACCAACAGGGGAAAACCTGGAAAGCAACATCTGAAGCTCACCCCGATTACCCCTGAGGCCGCAGATATTCCACTGTAAATAGGCCATGATTGGCGATGAAGAAAATACCAGGAATCTGTAGGTAAAGGCACCTACGGACTAGAGGGGTTAGAAAAGTCAACGTGTGGTGGCATTGGAAGTCGTTCAAGTAGCGAAGGAACGG
Organism: Cherax quadricarinatus; assembly: GCF_038502225.1. Lineage (NCBI taxonomy): Eukaryota > Metazoa > Arthropoda > Malacostraca > Decapoda > Parastacidae > Cherax > Cherax quadricarinatus. The sequence continues at coordinate 16,911,839 of NC_091330.1, forward strand.
AGTGTTGCGAAGATGGAGGAGAGGGAAGAGAAGGAACAGGAAGTGAATCAGTGTCCATTGAAGGTTTAGTCTCTGCAATATATTCTGAAATGGCTTCAAGTGTTTCTGAATTCAAAGATGTATGGGAGACCATATTGGAGATAGGAGGAGGAGGGTGAGTAAAGATTGGGACAGTAATGGACTGTACCAAAGTAGAGGGGGAGGGAAGAGTGTAAGGGACTGGAGATGAAGTGTGGGGGGGGGACAGAAGAGGCAGAAACCTGGGAGGTGGCAGAAGAGGGAGAAACTTGGGAGGGGACGGGGGTGGAAGGCATAGTACGAGGAGGAGGGTGAATCTCCACACCTGTAATAGAGCTAGAGAGAGGGGAAGAACTAGGTACAGACTGGAAAGGTAAAGTGTGGAGGTGGAAGAAGGGAAGGAAGGGGCAAAGAAGATTTCAGCAATGTGGATTTTTTTGACTTCTGAGTAGAGGGGCAATTGGTATTAGGTGTCGTACGAGGTCTTGTCGACACTGGGGCTTGTGAGGAAGGACGCGAAGATGTGAGAACAGACTGAGTTGTAGTCGGGACGTCAGAGCCAAGGACAGCAAAAGGATTAGATGCCGTAGTGGCTATGGGAGGGGTAACAACAGAGGAGGCTGCAGAAGATGGGACCCCAGAAGTGGGGGGATGTTTGGAAACACGAGAATAAGAAACACGGGGTAGTCTCCCTTGGAGGCGGAGATGAGTAACTGCCATAGCATAAAGGAGACCTTCTGCCTCTTTGAGGCAACGGATTTCACGTTCATTTAAGTAGACCTGGCAACGGCGGGAGTACGAAGGGTGAGCTTCATTACAATTAAGGGAAGATGGAGGTTGACTGCAAGATGTATTAGAATGGTCGTCAGCACCACAGACTGGGCATTCGGCCATAGATCTGCAATATTTCGCTGGGTGACCAAAACGCCAGCAATTTCTACATTGTTGCGGTGTAGGTATCACCTTTCGAACTTGTAACCGATGTCCAGCGACATATACAGAGGACGGGAGTTGTCGGCTGCCAAAAGTTAAACGAGCCACATTGCAAGGGTAACGTCTCCGCCCCCGGGCAGGAAGGACATAAGTGTCTACTTTGAGGATTGGGAGATCCTGGAGTTCCAGCTGTTCAAAAATGTCATTGCCACATGTCTGGAAATTCTGTTGGACTATGGTATGGGGCAGAATGACAGTACCACTACAAGAATTGAGAGAAAGATGTTTTTCAATCGTGATAGGAGTAGTATCGATATTCGTAAGGAGAGAAAGATCATGAGCTTGGGTAGCATTCTGGACAGTGATGATGCGCATACCGCTCTTGAGAGCATGAAATGAAATATCTCTACCAACACGACGCAGGAGCGCTTTGCCAATACTATGGTCAGAAAGGTAGGCAGAAGAAGAAGTCGGTCTTAAAGTAAAGAATTTAGTCCATTGTGTGGTCCGAAACTGAGCGTGGAGAGGGAGTGCTTGACGTGTCGGTCTTTTCCGAGTAGAATGGGAAGGTAACGAAGGAGCATCATCAGGAGATTGACGTTGGCGTTTAGGAGTAGGACCAGAGTTGGTCCGGCGTGAAATGGGCGGGCGATTCGAAAATTGCCGTACCGTAGAGGGAGAAGCCGGAAGCATAGTCAAAGGAGAGCGGAGTTCAGACAAATCGAAGGAGTCAGTCGAAGCCCCGGTACCTGACGCGGGTGAGGAAACAGCACCAGCAAGAGGTACAGGGGTATCAGGAGTGTCCGAAGAGTGGTCTAAACACAAGGCAGGGTCAGAATGGGGTGCGGTATCAAGAAGGGGCCCGGGGGTAGTGGGTTCATGGACTAGGGCTGCCATGGTTAGGTTACTCCTTTGCTTTTTGTTTTTAAGAAAAAAAAAGAAAGAAAAGAAAATAAAAATAAAAAAAGGGGGGGGGCAGGGAGGAATAGTTCCCAGGAGGAATGAAAGGGCCGGAAATCTCCCTCCGCGCCCATGAGGACCTCAGCACCGCTAGTAGCACAGATGCAGCATGGAACCCGTGGCATACCCTACCCTTCATGCCAGTAAACCAGCAATCCGGGATAGCAACCTCACATCTGCCGAGCTACCTCGGTGGACAAAAAAGAGGGCGGCCGGATATCCGCCACAGCCACTGGCTGTGCCTCCAGTCCAACAAGGCTCCAAGGTGGTGGACTATTTTGGTTATCTCTTTCCATTTTCTTTCTTCGTTTCCTACCCCTAAAAAATCACTTGGGGTGTTGTCATAGCTACCATAGTTACTATGATGTGTTGTATGGGGTGTGTGCCTCCTGGTCCCTTTTAGATGATATGCAGCGCAATTGGTATTGTAACATTGTTTTTCAAGGACTGAAGACTGACACATCTCCGGGTGGAAGTATTTGCAAGAGGTAGAACGACACACTCCCTTAGACAGGAGGTCACGGCATTTTTTGGGATGCTCAAAGTTGCATGCCCCATTCGTTTTTCCTGATATTCCGTGTTTACAGATGCCCCAAATATAGTAATTGCACCATTTTGTTTTTGGCTGGGTACAATTCGTGCTGGATGTATTCTTTATCTGTGCTGGCCCTAGGGCTGAACTACAGTCCTCCATAGCCAATCCAGAGACACCACCATCTGCTGTCATGGCACCAACATTTTTCCTGGGAGAGGATTCCCCAACTACATCTGTACTAGAGGCTATTACTGTGATGGTTGCAGAAGAGTCTACCCCAGAGGAGGGCTCCTCTACTACATCTGTACTAGGGGCTGTGGCGTTGGTGGCTGTGGAGGAGTCTAACTGAATCCGGATTTTCACAATGGCTGGGTTGTGTAATTGATGGGTTTCTAGATGGGTGGCGATCTTGCTTCTTAGGACCCTTTCAAAGATTTTTATGATATGGGATGTTAGTTCTATCGGTCTATAGTTCTTTGTTATTGCTTTACTGCCCCCTTTGTGGAGTGGGGCTATGTCTGATTCATGCGGAGGTCAGTTCCAGTTTTTTCGATCCATCTGGAGGGATGTTCACCAGTGCTGAGGAAAGTTTGGAGGGCTTCTGTGCAGGGGTTTGAATGGGCTTGCATGAGCATATGTATTATCCCCAATTAGGATATTTCTTTCAGTAACACGATCTCTGATGCTTGGTATATCAAGTTCTTTTTGCATATTTAAAATTTTGGCAGTACGAGGGCATCCTAAAATGATCCTCATTGCTTCCTTCTACAGTTTTTCCAGCCCTCCAAGCTTCCAGTCAGACACAAGAGCAAGTAGTGGTGCAGCATAATCAACCAGTTGTAATACCGATTATTTTTTTAAATGCTACACCACAACTATATATTTTATTTCTGTGAAGCATTAGCTACCTCACTGTTGTAGTCTTAAGTATTCTGTAAGCATTAGTATTAGTCTGCCCGAAATCCCCCGGCATATTAGTGGCTTTCTTTGTACCTAATTATTATTATAATCAAAAAGAAGCGCTGAACCACAAGGGTTATACAGCGCGGTTTGTACATAATAACACGTATACTCTGTAAACACACACACACTAACCTTTGCAAAGAAATAAATTTTCTGCCTATATAAAACACCTCAATTACTGGGAGCGCTTGAGGTTCCTAAAACTGTATTCCCTGGAACGCAGGCAGGAGAGATACATGATTATATACACCTGGAAAATCCTAGAGAGACTAGTACCGAACTTGCACACGAAAATCACTCACTACGAAAGAAAAAGACTTGGCAGACGATGCAACATCCCCCCAATGAAAAGCAGGGGTGTCACTAGCACGTTAAGAGACCATACAATAAGTGTCAGGGGCCCGAGACTGTTCAACTGCCTCCCAGCATACATAAGGGGGATTACCAACACACCCCTGGCAGTCTTCAAGCTGGCACTGGACAAGCACCTAAAGTCGGTTCCTGACCAGCCGGGCTGTGGCTCGTACGTTGGTTTGCATGCAGCCAGCAGCAACAGCCTGGTTGATCAGGCTGTGATCCACCAGGAGGCCTGGTCACAGACCGGGCCGCGGGGGCGTTGACCCCCGGAACTCTCTCCAGGTAAACTCCAGGATGTACCTAGTTTATTTGTGCACCTGCAACTCATCCTGTCAGAGGTAGCTCAAAACAAAATTATAATAAAAAAGAAGCGCTAAACCACAAGGGCTGCTCAAAACAAACAAAAAAAGATAGCATTAAGGAGGTCGTACTAGCCATATGTCTAAGGTGTATCCAACAAAAAAAAAACAGACTCTTGGATGTCTACTTCCCGGCTCCGGCTGGGATACACGTACACTTTAGGAAGTTAAATCACCACCACAAGATTATTATTATTATAATCAAAGAAACAGCTAAACCGACAAGGGTCATGCAGACCACCAGATGACCAAACAAAATGTAAACTTTGCCAGATGGACAATTGTCACACCGTGCGTCATTATGTACTGAAGTGCGATAAAATTAGTGAATTCAGAAATAACTCACTCACAAATGTCTAAGTATTTTATCCACAGTGGTATATTACAAACCATTAATATACCTTGACTTTTCTCACTGTAAATAAAGTATTATCCCTTCGTGTGTACTAACCTATTTGTGGTTGCAGAGGTCGAATCACAGCTCCTGGCCCCGTGTGTGTGTACTCATTTATGGTTGCAGGGGTCGATTCACAGCTCCTGGCCCCGTCTCTTCACTGGTCGCTATTAGGTTCTTTCTCCCTGCTCTAAGTTTTTAACTTCCAGTTGTGACCCCCTATTGCTATGTCCCATCTCTGGAACATTCTGTCCTTATCCACCTTGTCAATTACTCTCAGTATTTTGTCGTTATCATGTCGCCCCTAACCCCAATGTCTTCCAGTGTCGTCAGATTGAGTTCCCTTAACCTCTCTTTGTAAGACATACCCCTCAACTACCGGCTTAGTCTTGTTGCAAACTTTTGCGCTTTCTCTCATTTCTTGGCGTGCCTGACCAGGTGTGGGTTCCATACTGGTGCTGCATACTCCAATATGGGCCTGATGTACACGGTGTACAGTGTCCTGAATGACTCCCTACTCGGGTATCGAAAGGCTATTCTTAGGTTTGCCAGGCACCCACATGCTACAGCAGTTATTTGGTTGGTGCGCACCTCAGGTGTGCTCAGTGGCCTGGTGGCTAAAGCTCCTGCTTCACACACGGAGGGTCTGGGTTCGATTCCCGGCGGGTGGAAACACTTCGACACGCTTCCTTACACTTATTGTCCTGTTCACCTAGCAGCAAATAGGTATCTGGGTGTTAGTTGACTGGTGTGGGTTGCATCCTGGGGGACAAGATTGAGGACCCCAATGGAAATAAGTTAGACAGTCCTCGATGATGCACTGACTTTCTTGGGTTATCCTGGGTGGCTAACCCTCCGAGGTTAAAAATCCAAATGAAATCTCATATCTCATCCCAAGATCCTTTTCGTTGAGTGGAGTACAGGTCCTCCATCTGCGGTTCTCTTTGATCTTTCCCAGTCTTCATGACTTAGCACTTGGTGGGATTAAACTCCAGGAGCCAATTGCTGGACCAAGCTTGCAGCCTGTCCAGATCCCTTTTTAGTCCTACCTGATCCTCATCAGTTTGAATTCTTTGCATTAGCTCCACATCGTATGCAAACAGGGACACCTCTGAATCTATCCCTTCCATCATGTCATTCACATATACAGTACCAGAAACAGCACCAGCCCTAGGACTAACCCGTGGAACCCCACTCGTCACAGGCACCCACTCTGACACCTCATCATGTACCATCACTCGTCTCCTTCTCACGTATTCTCTGATCCATTGACGTGCCTTTTCTGTTATTACTGCTCGCTCCTCTAGCTTATACGTACACTAATCTCTTGTGCGGAACTGTGTCGAAAGTCTTCTCACAGTCCAAGAAAATGTAATTTACCCACCCACCTCTCTCTTCTGTTTTGTTACCTTGTTGTAAAACTCCAGTAGGTTTGTGACACAGGATTTTCCTTCCTTGATTATCATCATCATTATAATCAAGGGGAAGCGCTAAACTTTCCAGAAACTGTGCTAGTTATCGTGTACAAGTTCATATTCCTTTCTAGGTGCTTCACCACTCTTACATTACTGGGAACAGTTGAAGTCCCTTCATTTGTATTCCCTGGAATGCTGGAGAGAAAGATAATATACACTTGGAAAATCCTAGAGGAACTAGTCCCAAATCTGCACACAAAAATCACTACCTACAAAAGCAAAAGACTGGGCAGGAGATACAACATCCCCCCCCAATGAAAAGCAGGGGCGCCACAAGTACGTTAAGATTAATATTATTATAATAATAAAAAAGAAGCACTAAACCACAAGGGCTATACAGCGCTGCAGGGCAGGAAGGAAGCGGGGGTATCAGGTGGCAAAAGGGAGAGGGATAATTAGTAGGTTACGGAGAACAGCGGAGCAGTGGATAGTGCAGGGGTAGAGGGTTCCAAGAGATTGAGGTAGAAAGGGCTGAGGGGAGTGCGAAAAGTATCGTCATCAGAGTTTGTGGAGTAAATCAGTCGTTGTCAAGAAGTCAATGAGAGTGTCAGGATTAAAGGAGGGTCCATCAGCAAGAAGGGAAGGTAAAGAGATAGTAGAGCGGAGACGACGTTGGAGGTAAATTCTGTGTGCTCATTGACAGAGGGCAGTCTAACATAATGTGGCTAACTGATAATGGAACCTGACACGTCTCACAGAGAGGAACAGGGTGCCTCTCCATGAGATACCCATGAGTAAGATGTGTGTGGCCAACGCGAAGACGGGAGAGAGTAGTCTCTCAACCTTGACACTGATGATAAGACGGCGGCCAGTAACCTATACTCGGTTTAATAGAATGAAGTCATTACTGAGTAGATTAGACCAACGTTGTTGCCAACGGGTGTGAAGGTGGGTAGCTATTACAGCAAAATAGTCCGTAAATGGAACACTTCTATATGAAACTGGTAGGTCATGTACTGCTGACTGCGCAGCAGTGTCTGCCTGTTCATTGCCCTGTACGTCAACATGACTAGGGACCCAACAAAAAACAATATCTTTATGCTTGGTAGAGATATGGCGTAGCCAAAGTTGGATACGGAGGACCAGGGGGTGAGGTATATCAAATTTTCATATAGCCGTAGAGCACTAAGGGAGTCTGAGACAACCACAAATGATGACACAGGCATAGATGCAATACGGATAAGTGCTGCAAGAATGGCATACAATTCAGCTGTAAAAATGCTAGCCGAGGATAGTAAATGTCCTTGCATGACACTGTCTGGAAACACTGCTGCTAATTCAATGGCATGAGAATGAGAGTGGAAAGTGGTCAAAAAAAAAAAGAGTGGGAAGCTACCGTAGGCAGTTGGGCATTCGCGCAAGGAAGTGAGAAAGAACCAACTCGAACAGCTGGAACTTCCCAGGGAGGCAGGGAAAAGTGAGATGCTACATGAACATAGAAAGGTGGTAACTGAAGGGAAGACGAGCGAATGTAGTTGAAGAGAAAAGGGACGGAGCAAACAGGGGCAACTAACAAATAATGTCTACTAACATTGGTGACTATTCTGTATATGGAAGGATTGCGGAGATCATGAGAGCGAACATAGTAGCGAAGGCAATAGGCATACACAAATAACCCGCACATAAAAGAGAGAAGCTTACAACGACGTTTCGGTCCGACTTGGACCATTGACAAAGTCACACTGCAATAGGCATCACGGCGATCGGACAAGGATGGGTTATTCGCTTCTCCATAGAGGCTTTCAACAGGGTAAGAGCGAAAAGCACCAAGGCACAAACGTAATCCCTGGTGATGGATGGGATTAAGGCTCAAGAGAGTAGTAGGAGCGGCCGCTGAATAGATTTGATCACCATAATCGAGCTTCGATAAAATGAGGGCTGAATGTAGGCGAAGGAGAGTTCGACGCTCAGCTCCCCATGAAAGATGAGCAAGGGTTTTAAGAAGGTTCAGCCAGTTGTGACAAGTTGCCTTCATAGAGGTAATGCGAGGTTTCCAGGATAACCTACGGTCAAAGAGAAGGCCTAGAAACCTGACTGTATCATGTTCAGGGATACGCGAGCCACAGAGGTACAAAGGATGATCGGAGATGACAGAGCGTCTAGTGAAAGTAATTTGGAGAGTTTTGGTACTGGAAAATTTAAACCCATGTGTGGTGGCCCAATTGGAAACACAGTCAACCGCATGCTGGAGAGAAACTGTAATGAGGTGATGGTCAGCGCCTGCACAAGCTATAGCGAAGTCATCAACATAGAGTGATGACCAAATACTGGATGGAAGACTAGAGGCTAAATCATTTATAGCAAGGAAAAAGTGTTGTGCTCAGAACACATCCCTGGGGGACACCCTGCTTGGACAAAGTCCGGGGAGAGCACATTATTAACCTGAACACGGAAATGTCTGTCAGTTAAAAAGTTCTTAAGGAAGGATGGTAGATTGCCTCAGAGGCCTAAGGAGTGGGTTTGGGCCAAAATATTATACCTCCAAGTTGTATCATATGCCTTCTCAAGGTCAAAAAATATGGCAATAACTGAGTGGTTATTTGCGAAGGCATTACGAACATACGTATCCAAGCGTAGTAAGGGGTCTATGGTAGAACGGCGCTTACAAAAGCCATATTGACTAGTGGAGAGACTGTTGTGTGTCTCTAAATACCACATTAACCATTGATTTACCAGACGTTCCATCACTTTGCAAACCGCACTGGTAAGAGCAATGGGACGATAGTGGGAGGCATCATGTCCCGTAGTACCCAGTTTGCGGAAAGGGAGAACAATGACAGATTTTCACATCTGGGGGAGAACTCCTTGTGACCAAATAAGACTGAAGAGGTGTAAGAGGACTACAAGGGCCGATTGATGTAAATGTTGTAACATCCGAATATAAATGTCGTCAGGCCCAGCTGCCGATGATCGGCAAGCTGAGAGTGTCGCCTCCAGTTCCTGAAGTGTAAAAGGCACATTATATGGTTCTTCAATGAGAGAAGAAAAGTCCAAGGGTGCTAACTCTCTGGCAGACTTTGAGGAAAGAAACAAGGGGCATAGATGGAGCCCCTGAGAAATATGGACCAGATGATTGCCAATTTCAATGGCAACGTCAAGAGGGTTTGCTATATCAACACTGGCAACCTGCAGAACAGGAGCCAGGTCAGGAGAGCATTTACCACTTAGTTTCCGTACTTTTTTCCAGACTGCACTCATAGAGGAAGCCGAGGTGATGGTGGAAACGTAATCTCGCCAGCAAGTGTGTTTAGCGTCATGGATGACACGGTGAGCAACCGCTCGCTTCTGCTTAAAATCAAGAAATATCTGTGGTTATATTGTACCAGTACCTGCCCCTCGCAGCGCGTTTCAAATGTACTGCCCAGAGTACGTTAAGAGACAACAGTGTCAGGGGCTCAAGATTGCTCAGCTGCCTCCCAGCATACATAAGGGGTATTACCAATATATCCCTGGCTGTCTTCAACAAGGTGCTGGACAGGCACCTAAAGCCAATTCCTGACTAACCAGGCTGTGGTTTGTACATCAGTTTGCAGGCAGCCAGCAGTAACAGCCTGGTTGATCAGGCTCTGATCCACCACAAGGACTGGTCACAGACCTGGCCATGGGGGCATTAACCTCTGAAACTCTTTCCATGTATATTCCAGATATATACATCATCTGAGGCATTTTGCAATTCAGAGCATATGAGCAACTGTGACAGACAGACCCCCCCCCCCCCACTGCCCGTTTACTCTGTCGCAACTGAATAGGTTATAACCTAGGATCCATATTTCATTGTCAAAGTGGTCCTTTATGTAGGTCTTTGTGAAAGCCACAATTATTATAATCAAAAAGAAGTGCTAAACCACAAGGGCTATAGAGCATGTGAAAGCTACAAACATTGCATTCGACTCTCTGAGCAGTCCACTGATGAATGGTATTTTGTTGTTATTGATGGCTTTTGACCTTGTATATTTGCAAAGATAAATGTCATCGTATTGATGTTATGTAGGGGTGCTTTGTTTGCTGGCACAACTATCTGTCTGGAGTGCAGGCTACTGACTGACTGCCTCCACTCCAGAAGTGATCAGAGTTGATGTAATATTTCTGTCATTTCTTGCCAGCTTTTTTTTTTCTTCCTGGCACTTAAAAACCTGTCTCTGGAGTGGTTGTAGCTACCCTGGTTTGTTTCCCATGGTCTGAGTAATTATCTTTTTTTGTCCCCTTTAGATGGTATGCCTGATAGTGTGTTATAGCATTGTCTCTCATGGACTGAAAAGTACCACATTTCAGAGTGAAATTTACAAAAGGAGTTGCATTATCCTTTGGTCATGCTGGCATGAAGGACTGAAACATAGTATAAGGGAAAGGATTGCTTGGTTGTTCATTTCCTATTAGCATGAGAGGAAACCGAGGTAGATTCATCAGTGACAGGCGAGGTCGTTTGGATGGGTTTAGGTGGGCCGTCCCAAGTCGTAAGTACGATCCGAAAATTGATACACGGTGTGGAGAAGCCAGGATCATAGTCAAAGCCGAGGGGATGTCAGAGGTGTCCAAAGGGTCAGTCAAAAACATGGTACAGTAGCAGAGGTGGGTAAGATATATTACCTGAAAAAGATACTGGGTTGGAAGCGAAGTCTGAAGACTGGTCTGAAGGTGTGCTAGGGTCTGTAGAGGGTGCCGCAGGAAAGGGTCTGGGAGGGAGACGGTTATAGTTATGGGTCCCCATGGTAAGTTTTCACTTGTTATTAAAAAAAAAAAAGGGGGGGGGGGGAGAATGTGTAATAGCAGCTCCTAGGAGGCATGTGTCCTATGTTTCCCCCTCCGTGCCCAAGAGGACCTCAGTGCACCCAGTAGTGCAGATGCAGCATGGAACCCGTGCCATACCCTACCACTCATGCTGGTAAATCGGTAATCCAGTATAGTAACTTCACATCCACCAAGACACCTCGGTGGACAAAAAGAGAGGGGTTCAGAAACCTGCCACAAGGTATATCTCCTTTGGCCACCACCTCCCAGAATCCAACAAGCAGCTTCCAAAGATACATCCATCACCCAAAAGACATCGTAACCAAACCTCTGAGATACTGGAGGGGGATTGGGACATTCCAGGATATCCAGATTCCACGACAAACTACGCTACCACGAAGAATCTGAATGGAATGGACATCGATATCCTACCCCTAACTTAGGAGCTAGAATGCATGAGGGAAGGAACCTAAAGGCCAAAAGCAGGGAAGGGGGGACTAGGGGGGTAATTAGGTTCGATTTGAAGAATACTCAAAGGTCCAATTCCTCAGACCAAGAAGGGCAGATTGGTTCCAATTCCTTAGATCAAGAAGCCCTCACCAGCCTCTATATATCTCCCTTGAGGGGTCATTGTGTGAATTAGTCTGCCCTTAGGGAATTATGTAAAGATATTTGAAAGAATATGGGTAAAAACTACCGAAGATGAAGGCTGCATGGCCCACAATCATTATCTCTAAAGACATTATTGGCCAACTGATTAAGGCAGTTCATGCCTGAACCTCCTATTAAGGTTTGATACATGCACATGACCTACATATGTGGGCTGCTCTTTGTCTCTGTAACTACAGCATGAATGTCACAGAATGATCCATGTGACTGCAACCCAAAGTATCTCTGGAGGCTTTAAAAGTCCCACCACCACCATGAATTAACACCTGACAGCTTATACAGTGATAAATAAAAAATAAGGATTAGATGGGTTACAATCGAAAAAATTCTATGAATTCTTTGTATACACAGTATACAATATATATTAAAGGAGAAAATAAGAATTTACAAAATACAATATATAACATATTGTGAATCTAACTGTAATGCCTTATAACAAATTATTTAAAAATTGTATTATATAATTCGGAAACAAGAAAAGCTCAATTACAAACACAAACTTTTACCACAAACAGGTAATTCTCTTTCACACTTTAGTTACATAAGCACATCTTGGCTCCTGTAACTTCCAACAGGTCATTACACAATGAGAAAACTATCTGTACATATGGTACTGTACTATAAATTCTATAGGCAAAGTTACAAAGGTAATAACTCTCCAAAGTGTACCACAGTTAAATGCCAAAGCTAACCAGCATACACCATTATACTTAATATGTGGCAGAGTACTCAGAAACAGCTTAATATATATCATTAACAGAGAAAAATTACAAAAACCAGACAGTTTCTAATATTGTGTAGACTTTGTATATAAATATTTTTCATTTTCTTTCCATTTGTTCTTTTTAAAGGCTTTCTACCAAATTACAAGTAAAATACTCAGCCTTCTGAAGACTGTAGAGCTATACAGATCTTTCACAAATAATCATTAAAAAATGCAAGTATTCAAAACTGTCACTTCTACTCTCAGTTATATTTGTGGAGAATCCTGACACAGGTCTTTATCTTTCAAAGACTCATTTATTTCAGGACTATTAGACTATATAAAGCACAGGCAACCCCCCCCCCCCTCAAAAAAAAAAAAAACCACAAGCACACGTACACAAACTTGCAACCTGGCTCATTTTGTGAATGCCAGCAGACGAGCCATTTAAAGTTGAACCATCATTTCCCATAGGCACAATGTTATAAATGAGGCTCATGTTCCTGGGAACCAATTATTATATTAACTGGGAAGCTCTAAATCCAAAGGCTCATACAGTACCTGGAAAATGGGAGATAATCAGGTCTGATCCAAGCAAGGGAATGGTAACTCAAATTTCTTGGATCAAAGCCACTCAAGGGTCAAGGCACCCACCTAGAAGGGCTCTGGGAACCAACTGACCACACTTGCCCTAAAATCACTTTCACAGGTTTCGTGCATTTTCTAATACCTTCCACTGCAAATAGTTGGTCAATACATCATCCAGTATAAAGCATTACAGGTGTCACTTTTAAATGTAATGCTCAACATACATTTAACGAAACTGTTGGCAGGCACACACTGAACACAGTCAGGGAATAAGTGGATTGTGAAAGACGACATACTTCTGGAAAGACGGTGATTGGATGAATCATGGTCAATTTTTTTCTTCTTCTTTGGGTCACCCTGCCTTGGCAGGAGACAACTATTGAGTACCATTATAAAAAATGAATGTATGAACATGTGTGCGTGTGCACGCGTGTATGTGTGCATGTTTATTTCAACTTTTTAATATATTAGAGAAGGTACAAGTCACCTGCTACTCATAACAGTTTCAAAGACTATTTTCATACATTTTGTGCATCTACACTACTGTAAAATTATCTCTCTTGCAAATTCTGTGCAACAAGTTATATATGTATTCAGTACTATATATTAATATGATATATTTATGTTTTTAACACTATCCTCAAAATTTTAATAAATATATTTTCCTCTACTTTTTACCCTTAATTATTAAACAAAGCCATGTGTCATAATTACAACAAAATATTTTATGTTAATTTCCATTTCAATATTTATTTTGATTTTTTTTTAGCTATGATCAAATTAGTAGCTCACTTTCTTGAAGTATTGCACCCTATCTTTTAGCTCTAAATACTTTAGAGAAATTTTCAAAATACCAGATTTTCTCTAAAACTATTTACAACCTTGGTAAAATAGCTACAAAATCTGCTTATTTACATTAGAGAACAATTCTTACTAGTGAATGTTTATATGCTTATATAAAGTACCTTAAGCAACAAGAACTGTTCCTCTTGGACTCTACCTAGCTTATATTTTTATACAGCTGGGGGCCCATACTTATAAATGATATTATTCATTTTGACCACTCAAAGTTACTTATTCTAACACAGCATTAATGTTATTAGAAGCATATTTTAGAATATACAGCAAAGATAATCTTGGTGCAGCAACTGCAACTCATAATAAATGAAACATGCTCTATGGATTTTCAAGACCACAGATGTCTTAATAATTTTAATATTTGTGCCTTTAAAGGCGTGGGGAAATACAGCTATGTGAAATTTTGGATCAGTCTATCTCAAACTCAAAACAAGCCATACACTGTTTTCTTAAAATGTAGTCATATATACGTATATATTACTATGTACAGGTGAAATTCTTTATCCTTCGGTGCATGGCACAGTATATTAATTCACATTATAGGGTTAACAAGTAAAAAATGTTTTTGCTCAACAAATTCATCTAGTTAGTGTTTTATGAAGAATACAATTCTTTCACTAAGGTGGACTGCCTTTACAATAGTTTAATGAATTACCAATGCTAATAAAAATGTTCACTTACAATGTGTAAAGCAGTTCATGTGTGGTCATGAGAAAATTTTATATTTATGTTACAAATTTTCCCACTTCATAACAATAAATGATATACACTTCCATTAAGAATTATCTGAAAAAGAACATTCTTCTAGGCATATAAGTGTCTTCAGCTGCCTGATGTGCCTCATCACCATTATTACCCAATCATAGGGCTGGGAGGTACCTGCCAAAAAGGAAAAGTAGGGAAAGGTTACATATGTATTAAAGACATTTGGACTTTTAGGCTTCATTCCACACCTGGGAAACTTATCACTCATGATCTAGTAGTTTCAATGAGCTTTTATTTTTTTTTTTAACACACTGGTCTCCCACTGAGGCAGGACACCCCCTCCTCCCCCCCAAAAAAAATAAATCATCATTCACACTATCACTGTCTTTGCAGAGTACATCACAATCAATAATCACAAATGAAAAATGGCAGTCATTCACACCTATTAAACAACGGCTTTCACTCTGGCTTGATGAAGTGATACTTTTTATGAATTGTTCATATGAAGATTTTTATTTTATACACCTTTTCACAAATACTATGAACAATATATTCATTTTGATAGGTCTATGATTTTCATGTGTATGCGTATTTTTTTTTACAACTGAAACATTGCTGCCCTCCTTCAAAGTTTAGGTACTGTACTTCCCACGTCTAGGACTAAGCCCAGACAACCGGCTCTCACTCCCTTCATCTTTCTCCACTCACTCCAAACCAACATATACCTGCTGGATGCACAAGCCCATAACACTTACAGCCTTCATTGCCCTCTCCCACAAACCTTTTCCCTACATATAAGCATTAGATCTCTAAGATAAATAATTTATATCCTTTCCTTGGGTCTGAAATCAAATTGCAAGAACTTCAAATATTGTATTTTAAGATGTAGGTAATCAGTTGCTCATACATCTAGTTTAAAAGAAAAAGAACTAAAATTTCTAGAAAGTAAGATTAATCAAATTTGTATTTTATCAAGAGAAATGGGCAGAAGTAATTTTCTAGTTGCAGCCCTTCCAACCATGCACGATCTTGGGGTTACCCTGGCCCATGGCTGGACTCCGAAAGTACGAAGACTCTTGAAACTTATCAAAGGTTTTATATATAAAGGTACGGTACCAACAGTTCTCAACACCCTTTAACTATATTTTTTTTTTTTCAACAAATCGGCCGTCTCCCACCAAGGCAGTGTGACCCAAAAAGAAAATGCTTTCATCATCATTCAACACTTTCACCTCACTCATAATCACTGTCTTTGCAGAGGTTCCCGGATACAACAGTTTAGAAGTATATATAAAGATATATAACATATCCCTCCAAACTGCCAATATCCCAAACCCCTCCTTTAAAGTGCAGGCATTGTACTTCCCATTTCCAGCACTCAAGTCTGGCTATATAAAAATAACCGGTTTCCCTGAATCCCTTCACTAAATATTACTCTGCTCACACCAACAGCTCGTCAGGTCCCAAAAACCATTCGTCTCCATTCACTCCCATCTAACATGCTTACGCACGTTTCCTGGAAGTCCAAGCTCCTTGCCCACAAAACCTCCTTTACCCCCTCCCTCCAACCTTCTTGAGGATGACCCCTACCCTGCCTTCCTTCCCCTACAGATTTGTGTGTTCTCCATGTCATTCTACTTTGATCCATTCTCTCTAAATGACCAAACCACCTCAACATCCCCTCTTCAGCCCTTTAATACTTTTAGTAATTCCACACCTCCTCCTAATTTCCACACTCCAAATTCTCTGCATAATATTTACACCACACACTGCCCTTAGACAGGACATCTCCACTGCCTCCTCGCTGCAGCATTTACAACCCAAGCTTCACACCCACATAAGTGTTGGTACCACTATACTTTCATACATTCCCTTCTTTGCCTCCATAGATAATGTTTTTTTTGTCTCCACATATACCTCAACGCACCACTCACCTTTTTTCCTTTATCAATTCTATGTTTAATCTCATCCTTCATAAACCCATCTACTGACACGTCAACTCCCAAATATCTGAAAACATTCACTTCTTCCCTACTCCCTCTCTCCAATGTCATATCCAATTTTTCTTCATCTAAATCATTTGATACCCTCATCACCTTACTCTTATCTACATTCACTTTCAACTTTCTACCTTTACACACCCTCCCAAACTTGTCCACTAACCTTTGCAACTTCTCTTTAGAATATCCAATAAGCACAGTATTATCAGCAAAAAGTAACCATGTCAATTCCCATTTTGTGTTTGATTCCCCATAATTTAATCCCACCCCTTTCCCCAACACCCTAGCATTTACTTCTTTTACAACCCCATCTATATTAAACAAGCATGGTGACATTACACATCCCTGTCTAAGACCTACTTTTACTGAGAAGCAATCTCCCTCTCTTCTACACACCCTAACCTGAGCCTCACTATCCTCATAAAAACTCTTTACAGCATTTAGTAACTTACTACCTATTCCATATACTTGCAACATCTGCCACATTGCTCCCCTATCCACTCTATCATTTGCCTTTTCTAAATACATAAATGTAATAAAAACTTCCCTACCTTTATCTAAATACTGTTCACATATATGCTTTAATGGAAACACTTGATCTACACATCACCTATCCACAAAGCTTCCTTGTTCATCCGCAGAGTCTGACTGATATTAGTGACCAAATCATTGTACTATGATAGTGTATGTTATTATGCCATTATTGAACTAATCCCTGTACTATCACCTCCTGGATAGTATTTACTACCTCATTATCCCATGTGTCCCACACAGTTCCTTGTGTGACCCAATTTGTGTTATCTTCCCAGATTTCCCTTTCACAATTTATTACTTGTTAATAATCTACTTACTCTTTAATAATATCTGTATTACCATTTATTCCTACTTAAGCACTGTTATAATTCTTCTATAATCTTACCTAATTTTCCCTTTGCTCCTAAACTACAAATAACAAACTAGTGTATGCTCCTACTACACTACAGTGCAATTCCTTGTACCATCTTCCACTAGCTAGTATCAACTACCTCAAATAATATTTCTTTAGTGATATTAATTGCTCAAACTTTATGTTATAAGGCAAATCCTACTCTCAGATTAATTTCATATCATAGTGTCAATCCATTTAAAGGTTGTTTTTACCACTACTTAATTTAGTCCCTTTTTACATTTCTCCTAAAATAATTCTCGGTATACCAATACATTGTACTGCCCTTTATTCAGTAATTGCTATACTCCTAGTTCTAACAACAATTTAAGAGCAACTTTCAGAAAATTTAATAATTTTTTCCCTCTTGTCCATATAGTCACATTTATTAAAATACTCCAGGTGCTACTGACTACCTCAGGTGCTACTGACTGCCTCAGGTGCTACTGATTTTGTTTTAATACATTCTTGTTTTTATTTATTTTTTTTTTTTTTTCAACAAGTCGGCCGTCTCCCACCGAGGCAGGGTGACCCAAAAAAGAAAGAAAATCCCCAGAAAGAAAATACTTTCATCATCATTCAACACTTTCACCACACTCGCACATTATCACTGTTTTTGCAGAGGTGCTCAGAATACAACAGTCTAGAAGCATACACATATAAAGATACACAACATATCCCTCCACACTGCCAATATCCCAAACCCCTCCTTTAAAGTGCAGGCATTGTACTTCCCATTTCCAGGACTCAAGTCCGACTATATGAAAATAACCGGTTTCCCTGAATCCCTTCACTAAATATTACCCTGCTCACACTCCAACAGATCGTCAGGTCCCAAGTACCATTCGTCTCCATTCACTCCTATCTAACACGCTCATGCACGCTTGCTGGAAGTCCAAGCCCCTTGCCCACAAAACCTCCTTTACCCCCTCTCTCCAACCCTTTCGAGGACGACCCCTACCCCGCCTTCCTTTCCCTATAGATTTATATGCTTTCCATGTCATTCTACTTTGATCCATTCTCTCTAAATGACCAAACCACCTCAACAACCCCTCTTCTGCCCTCTGACTAATACTTTTATTAACTCCACACCTTCTCCTAATTTCCACACTCCGAATTTTCTGCATAATATTTACACCACACATTGCCCTTAAACAGGACATCTCCACTGCCTCCAACCGTCTCCTCGCTGCTGCATTTACCACCCAAGCTTCACACCCATATAAGAGTGTTGGTACTACTATACTTTCATACATTCCCTTCTTTGCCTCCATAGATAACGTTTTTTGACTCCACATATACCTCAACGCACCACTCACCTTTTTTCCCTCATCAATTCTATGATTAACCTCATCCTTCATAAATCCATCCGCCGACACGTCAACTCCCAAGTATCTGAAAACATTCACTTCTTCCATACTCCTCCTCCCCAATTTGATATCCAATTTTTCTTTATCTAAATCATTTGACACCCTCATCACCTTACTCTTTTCTATGTTCACTTTCAACTTTCTACCTTTACACACATTCCCAAACTCATCCACTAACCTTTGCAATTTTTCTTTAGAATCTCCCATAAGCACAGTATCATCAGCAAAAAGTAACTGTGTCAATTCCCATTTTGAATTTGATTCCCCAAAATTTAATCCCACCCCTCTCCCGAACACCCTAGCATTTACTTCCTTTACAACCCCATCTATAAATATATTAAACAACCATGGTGACATTACACATCCCTGTCTAAGACCTACTTTTACCGGGAAGTAGTCTCCCTCTCTTCTACACACCCTAACCTGAGCCTCACTATCCTCATAAAAACTCTTTACAGCATTTAATAACTTACCACCTATTCCATATACTTGCAACATCTGCCACATTGCTCCTCTATCCACTCTATCATATGCCTTTTCTAAATCCATAAATGCAATAAAAACTTCCCTACCTTTATCTAAATACTGTTCACATATATGCTTCAATGTAAACACTTGATCTACACATCCCCTACCCACTCTGAAACCTCCTTGCTCATCCGCAATCCTACATTCTGTCTTACCTCTAATTCTTTCAATTATAACCCTACCGTACACTTTTCCTGGTATACTCAGTAAGCTTATTCCTCTACAATTTTTACAGTCTCTTTTGTCCCCTTTCCCTTTATATAAAGGGACTATACATGCTCTCTGCCAATCCCTAGGTACCTTCCCCTCTTTCATACATTTATTAAACAAAAGTACCAACCACTCCAACACTATATCCCCCCCTGCTTTTAACATTTCTGTCATGATCCCATCAGTTCCAGCTGCTTTACCCCCTTTCATTTTACGTAATGCCTCACGTACCTCCCCCACACTTACATTCTGCTCTTCTTCACTCCTAAAAGATGGTATACCTCCCTGACCAGTGCATGAAATTACTGCTTCTGTTTCTTCCTTAACATTTAAAAGTTACTCAAAATATTCTCGCCATCTACCCAATACCTCCATCTCCCCATCTACTAACTCCCCTACTCTGTTTTTAACTGACAAATCCATATTTTCCCTAGGCTTTCTTAACTTGTTTAACTCACTCCAAAATTTTTTCTTATTTTCATTAAAATTTCTTGACAGTGCCTCTCCCACTCTATCATCTGCTCTCCTTTTGCACTCTCTCACCACTCTCTTCACCTTTCTTTTACTCTCCATATACTCTGCTCTTCTTATAACACTTCTGCTTTGTAAAAACCTCTCATAAGCTACCTTTTTCTCTTTTATCACACCCTTTACTTCATCATTCCACCAATCACTCCTCTTTCCTCCTGCTCCCACCCTCCTATAACCACAAACTTCTGCCCCACATTCTAATACTGCATTTTTAAACCTATTCCAACCCTCTTCAACCCCCCCACTACTCATCTTTGCACTAGCCCACCTTTCTGCCAATAGTCGCTTATATCTCACCCAAACTTCCTCCTCCCTTAGTTTATACACTTTCACCTCCCTCTTACTTGTTGTTGCCACCTTCCTCTTTTCCCATCTACCTCTTACTCTAACTGTAGCTACAACTAAATAATGATCCGATATATCAGTTGCCCCTCTATAAACATGTACATCCTGGAGCCCCCCCATCAACCTTTTATCCACCAATACATAATCTAATAAACTACTTTCATTACGTGCTACATCATACCTTGTATATTTATTTATCCTCTTTTTCATAAAATATGTATTACTTATTACCAAATTTCTTTCTACACATAGCTCAATTAAAGGCTCCCCATTTACATTTACCCCTGGCACCCCAAATTTACCTACTACTCCCTCCATAACATTTTTACCCACTTTAGCATTGAAATCCCCAACCACCATTACTCTCACACTTGATTCAAAACTCCCCATGCATTCACTCAACATTTCCCAAAATCTCTCTCTCTCTCCTCTACACTTCTCTCTTCTCCAGGTGCATACACGCTTATTATAACCCACTTTTCACATCCAATCTTTATTTTACTCCACATAATCCTTGAATTAATACATTTATAGTCCCTCTTTTCCTGCCATAGCTTATCCTTCAACATTATTGGTACTCCTTCTTTAGCTCTAACTCTATTTGAAACCCCTGACCTAATCCCATTTATTCCTCTCCACTGAAACTCTCCCACCCCCTTCAGCTTTGTTTCACTTAAAGCCAGGACATCCAGCTTCTTCTCATTCATAACATCCACAATCATCTCTTTCTTATCATCTGCACAACATCCACGCACATTCAGACTTCCCACTTTGACAATTTTCTTCTTATTCGTTTTAGTAATCTTTACGGGAAAAGGGGTTACTAGCCCATTGTTCCCGGCATTTTAGTTGACTTTTACAACACGCATGGCTTACGGAGGAAAGATTCTTATTCCACTTCCCCATGGATATAAAAGGAAAATTAAGAAGACCAAGAACTATTAAGATAAAATCAAATAAAACTCAGATGAGTGTGTATAAATAAATGTGTACATGTATGTGTAGTGTGACCTAAGTGTAAGTAGAAGTAGCAAGACATGCCTGTAATCTTGCATATTTATGAGACAGACAAAAGACATCAGCAATCCTACCATCATGTAAAACAATCACAGGCTTTCGTTTAACACTCACTTGGCAGGATGGTAGTACCTCCCTGGGTGGTTGCTGTCTACCAACCTACTACTACATTCTTTTATTATTATATTCACTAGCTCCTTTATTCTAGCTGTAAATATCTACCATAGTTCATAAACTCACATTTGTTAAAATAATTACGATGCTATTAGATGCTTAAGTGCATAACTGAATTATCTGTACTGTAATAATCCCTTTTTCTTTTAAATTTTTACAAGTTTAAGAATAATTACAGTCTTATTCATAAGTGTAGTTGTAGAATCAATATAACTCTTATATTATTTTACTCAGAAAATCTAATTTGTAAAATTACTCTTATTCTATGATTACAGGCATAGATCCTGATGTAAACTTTTTACTAAATGAAATACATGAATCAAACAGCAACTGTAATTACTATACAGCACATCAAGCGAAGACATTACTCAGTGCAAACAATAACATAACCATCTTTAACTACAATATCAGATCCTTGAGCAAACATTATGATGACCTCACAGCATTACTCAATTCCCTTCATTCCAAAATATCAATCATCACACTCACAGAAACCTGGCTTAAGCCTGATATTACAGATGTCTATACCATTCCTGGCTACATGGCCATACACAACTGTTGAACAGACCAGCAAGGGGCAGGAACAGCTATATACTACTCAAATCAACTTGAATGCATCAATAAATCTTGCACAAGGGATGAACATGGAGAAAATATCATAGCCAAATTTAAATCAAAAGACCAGCAAAAACCCCTCAGTTATAAACATATACAGAGTGCCAAATATGAGTAGTGGAGGGGATGAAGAGGGTTGGAATAGTTTTAAAAATGCAGTATTAGAATGTGGGGCAGAAGTTTGTGGTTATAGGAGAGTGGGTGCAGGAGGAATGAGGAGTGATTGGTGGAATGATGAAGTAAAGGGTGTAATAAAAGAGAAAAAGTTAGCTTATGAGAGGTGTTCACAAAGCAGAAGTGTTATAAGAAGAGTAGAGTACATGGAGTAAAAGAAAGGTGAAGAGAGTGGTGAGAGAGTGCAAAAGGAGAGCAGATGATAGAGTAGGAGAGGCACTGTCAAGAAATTTTAACGAAAATAAGAAAAAATTTTTGAGCGAGTTAAACAAGTTAAGAAAGCCTCGAGAATGAATGGATTTGTCAGTTAAAAACAGAGTAAGGGAGTTAGTAGATGGGGAGATGGAGGTTTTGGGTAGATGGCGAGAATATTTTGAGGAACTTTTAAATGTCAACAAAGAAAGGGAAGCAGTAATTTCATGCACTGGCTAGGGAAGTATACCATCTTTTAGGAGTGAAGAACAGCAGGATGTGAGTGTGGGGAAGGTGCGTGATGCATTACGTAGAATGAAAGGGGGCAAAGCAGCTGGAACTGACGGGATCATGACAAATGTTGAAAGCAGGGGGGGATATAGTGTTGGAGTGGTTGGTATTTTTGTTTAATAAATGTATGAAAGAGGGGAAGGTACCTAGGGATTGGCAGAGAGCATGCATAGTCCCTTTATATAAAGGAAAGGAGGACAAAAGAGATTGTTAAAATTATAGAGGAATAAGCTTACTGAGTCTACCAGGAAAAGTGTACGGTAGGGTTATAATTGAAAGAATTAGAGGTAAGACAGAATGTAGGATTGCGGATGAGCAAAGAAGTTTCAGAGTGGGTAGGGGATGTGTAGATCAAGTGTTTACATTGAGGCATATATGTGAACAGTATTTAGATAAAGATAGGGAAGTTTTTATTGCATTTATGGATTTAGAAAAGGCATATGAGAGAGTGGATAGGGGAGCAATGTGGCAGATGTTGCAAGTACAGTGGACCCCCGGTTAACGATATTTTTTCACTCCAGAAGTATGTTCAGGTGCCAGTACTGACCGAATTTGTTCCCATAAGGAATATTGTGAAGTAGATTAGTCCATTTCAGACCCCCAAACATACACATACAAACACACTTACATAAATACACTTACATAATTGGTCGCATTCGGAGGTAATCGTTATGCGGGGGTCCACTGTATATGGAATAGGTGGTAAGTTACTAAATCCTGTAAAGAGTTTTTATGAGGATAGTGAGGCTCAGGTAAGGGTGTGTAGAAGAGAGGGAGACTACTTCCCAGTAAAAGTAGGTCTTAGACAGGGATGTGTAATGTCACCATGGTTGTTTAATATAGTTATAGATGGGGTTGTAAAAGAAGTAAATGCTAGGGTGTTTGGGAGAGGGGTGGGATTAAATTTTGGGGAATCAAATTCAAAATGGGAATTGACACCGTTGCTTTTTGCTGATGATACTGTGCTCATGGGAGATTCTAAAGAAAAATTGCGAAGGTTAGTGGATGAGTTTGGGAGTGTGTGTAAAGGTAGAAAGTTGAAAGTGAACATAGAAAAGAGTAAGGTGATGAGGGTATCAAATGATTTAGATAAAGAAAAATTGGATATCAAATTGGGGAGGAGGAGTATGGAAGAAGTGAATGTTTTCAGATACTTGGGAGTTGACGTGTCGGTGGATGGATTTATGAAGGATGAGGTTAATCACAGAATTGATGAGGGAAAAAAGGCGAGTGGTGCGTTGAGGTATATGTGGAGACAAAAAACGTTATTATGGAGGCAAAGAAGGGAATGTATGAAAGTATAATAGTACCAACACTCTTTTATGGGTGTGAAGCTTGGGTTGTGAATGCAGCAGCGAGGAGGCGGTTGGAGGCAGTGGAGATGTCCTGTCTAAGGGCAATGTGTGGTGTAAATATTATGCAAAAAATTCGGAGTGTGGAAATTAGGAGAAGGTATGGAGTTAATAAAAGTATTAGTCAGAGGGCTGAAGAGGGGTTGTTGAGGTGGTTTGGTCATTTAGAGAGAATGGATCAAAGTAGAATGACATGGAGAGCGTATAAATTTGTAGGGGAAATAAGGCGGGGTAGGGGTTGTCCTCGAAAGGGTTGGAGGGAGGGGGTAAAGGAGGTTTTGTGGGCGAGGGGCTTGGACTTCTAGCAAGCGTGCGTGAGCGTGTTCGATAGGAGTGAATAGAGACGAATGGTATTTGGGACCTGAAGATCTGTTGGAGTGTGAGCACGGTAATATTTAGTGAAGGGATTCAGGGAAACCGGTTATTTTTATATAGCCGGACTTGAGTCCTGGAAATGGGAAGTACAATGCCTGCACTCTAAAGGAGGGGTTCGGGATATTAGCAGTTTGGAGGGATATGTTGTGTATCTTTATATGTATATGCTTCTAAGGTGTTGTATTCTGAGCACCTCTGCAAAAACAGTAATTATGTGTGAGTGAGGTGAAAGTGTTGAATGATGATGAAAGTATTTTCTTTCTGGGGATTTTCTTTCTTTTTTTGGGTCACCCTGCCTTGGTGGGAGATGGCCGACTTGTAAAAAAAAAAGAGTACCACAAACATTTTCCACTTTAGTGAAAAATTAGGAAACATGATTACTGATACACACATGAATAAAGACCACCTACTACTAACAGGAGATTTCAACACAAACATACTACACAACCAGGACCCACAAGTAACCTAATTCACAAACACAATGAGTAACTGTCTGTTGCTGCCAACAATATCTAAACTTACAAGAATCACTAAGACAAGCATCTCCTTAACCCTTTCAGGGTCGACAGGCCCTCTCAGAGACTTGTTCTCAGGGTTGGCCAAATTTAAAAAAAAAATTATTTTTTCTTATGAAAAGATAGAGAATCTTTTCCCGATCATAAAGACACCAAAAGTATGAAATTTGATGGAAAACTTATGGAATTATGCTCTCGTGAAGTTAGCGGTCTTGACGATGTTTATGCATCGGCGACGTTGCCCACTTTGAGCCCTATTTTCGGCCAATTCCAGTGTACTTGTCGACAAAAATCATAACTATTTCGCTAGAACTCCATTTTTTCTATCGAAGGAGTACAAGAAACCACCTATTTACTGATTTCAACTATCCAATACAGTGGTCAGAATTTAGCAATTTTGCCAATTTCAAACAAATTTCAAAAGATGCCAATTTCCAAATAGGGTCCAGAATAAACAAGAAAGACATTCCTGGCACTAAAATAACATTTCTTCTGTTCATTAGTCACGTCCCCATGCCCCTCTTACATTCTTTTGCTTTCCACTTTGAATTTTTATTCTCACAAAAAAACAGAAGATTTACTGTTATGCAGACTACTGCATTGGTGTAGAAATGGTATAAATATTATCAGCGCACTTGTGAAAAAATATTAGACTCACCAGTTGACGTGCATTGGACACATAGCATGATTTGTTTACTTTTGAACTTTGGTAAAAACCGAACATTTCTGCTACTTTGAGCGCAATTTCAAGGTAGTTTTCTTTGTAAAACCAGTCAAAATCATCTCAATTTCTATAATATGTCTTCCATTCTATAAAACAAGACCAGGAAAACTAGAATACAACAATAAATACCATACGAAAATACAGTGCAAAGTCGCTGTTTTAATCCAAAAACACGGTCAAAGTTTTTTTTTCTCACTACGCACTGTGTGCTACGGGATTTTTTTTATACCGCGCACACTGACCACATAGACCCATTCTTTCATATGTAGGCCTACCAGCTTTCTCTCACTAGATTTGAGGGCGCTAGAATTTAGGCGTACTAGTACGTCAAAAACCCTGGGTCGTAAGCCGTACTAGTACGGCCGAAACCCTGAAAGTGGTCTATTGACCACATCTGGACAAACACCATATCCCCTTTAAAATCAGGCATAATCACAGACAACACTACAGACCACTACCCAACCTTTCTCATAACTAATCTGGGCAAACTGCCACAAGACATTACTAAAGTAACCTTTAGACTACATAACGAGACAGCAGTTAACAGCTTTATAAGAACATAAGAAAGGAGGAACACTGCAGGAGGCCTGTTGGCCCATACTAGGCAGGTCCTTTACAATTCATCCCACTAACAAAACATTTGCCCAACCCAATTTTCAATGCTACCCAAGAAATAAGCTCTGATGTGAAAGTCCCACTCAAATCCAACCCCTCCCACTCATGTACTTATCCAACCTAAATTTGAAACTACCCAAAGTCCTAGCCTCAATCACCCAACTAGGTAGACTGTTCCACTCATCAACTACCCTATTTTCAAACCAATACTTTCCTATGTCCTTTCTAAATCTAAACTTATCAATCTTGATGGACTGAACACATCGACTCCAGGCTGAGGGACTGATTATCTCAATCTCTTCCTCTTCTTGCACCTTTCTGCTTTGTTTTGGACTGATGAAGCCACTGTGTGGCGATACGTTTCCTAAATAAAGATTCCCATATGGTGGTTTAGAAAGACACGTAAGCAAACACTATAACATATTTATTAGAAAACGTTTCGGTCCTGGGACCTTGATCACTTCTAACCATATTCATAGCAGCTATGAATAACATCGATTGGCAAAATGAGTTCGAAACATACAGATATGAATGAATGTATAAATGATTTTCTAAAAAAAACCAAAGCCTCTATAACAAACATTGCCCCAAAAAACTGAACAGATCACAGCAAAGAGACTTAATAATCCCCGGCTAACACCACGCATCCTCAAATCCATTAACACAAAGCACAAATATGAAAAACAGTACAGAATGGGCCAAATACCTAGAGAACAGTCTAGACGTTACTCGTCAGCACTTACCAGCCTGATAAGAAGATCTAAAAAATTGTATTATGAAAATAGACTACATAACATCAAAGGCGATATGGAAAAAACCTGGAAAACTATCTGAAATTCTTGTAATAAAAAGTTATCCAAAAACAAAATCAAACTAACGAAATCAGATGAACCCCTACTCACACCTACTGAAACAGCAAACAGACTCAATGTTTTCTTCTTCACCATAGGTAAAAATCTAGTGAACAAAATACCAAGCGTAAACACCTGTCCATCAGACTACCTCATAGATACCTGCCCAAATATGCTATTCGCAGCTCCAACCAAACCCAAAGAAGTTATGCTTATCATAAACTCCCTTAAAAACAATGCAGGAGACAAACAGCTTGCTTGCTTTTATGTACAAAAAAGCTTCTCAAGTATTGTCACCAATTACTGCAATGCTCTTTAACAAATCCATTGAATCAGCTACCTTCCCAACAATCCTCAAAATAGCGAGGGTCACTCCGATCAACAAAGGAGGTGACCAAGCTGACTTGAATAACTACAGACCAATATCTAACTGATCACTGCTCTCTAAAATCTTTGAAAAATTAATTCATAGACGGATCTATTCCTACCTCGTCTCACACAACGTATTAAACCCTTGTCAGTTTGGATTCAGGAATAATAAAAACCACGAATGATGCTATCATACACATGCTAGAACTAATATATACATATATACCGCATATAAGTGAACAGTATTTAGATAAGGCTAAAGAGGTCTTTGTGGCATTTATGGATTTGGAAAAGGCGTATGACAGGGTGGATAGGGGGGCAATGTGGCAGATGTTGCAGGTGTATGGTGTAGGAGGTAGTTTGTTGGATTATGTATTGGTAGATAAAAGACTGTTGAGTAGGCTTCAGGATGTACATGTTTATAGAGGGGCCACAGATATATCAGATCCCTTTCTAGTTGTAGCTACACTGAGAGTAAAAGGTAGATGGGATACAAGGAGAATAGAAGCATCAGGGAAGAGAGAGGTGAAGGTTTATAAACTAAAAGAGGAGGCAGTTAGGGTAAGATATAAACAGCTATTGGAGGATAGATGGGCTAATGAGAGCATAGGCAATGAGGTCGAAGAGGTATGGAGTAGGTTTAAAAATGTAGTGTTAGAGTGTTCAGCAGAAGTTTGTGGTTACAGGAAAGTGGGTGCGGGAGGGAAGAGGAGCGATTGGTGGAATGATGATGTAAAGAGAGTAGTAAGGGAGAAAAAGTTAGCATATGAGAAGTTTTTACAAAGTAGAAGTGATGCAAGGAGGGAAGAATATATGGAGAAAAAGAGAGAGGTTAAGAGAGTGGTGAAGCAATGTAAAAAGAGAGCAAATGAGAGAGTGGGTGAGATGTTATCAACAAATTTTGTTGAAAATAAGAAAAAGTTTTGGAGTGAGATTAACAAGTTAAGGAAGCCTAGAGAACAAATGGATTTGTCAGTTAAAAATAGGAGAGGAGAGTTATTAAATGGAGAGTTAGAGGTATTGGGAAGATGGAGGGAATATTTTGAGGAATTGTTAAATGTTGATGAAGATAGGGAAGCTGTGATTTCGTGTATAGGGCAAGGAGGAATAACATCTTGTAGGAGTGAGGAAGAGCCAGTTGTGAGTGTGGGGGAAGTTCGTGAGGCAGTAGGTAAAATGAAAGGGGGTAAGGCAGCCGGGATTGATGGGATAAAGAAAGAAATGTTAAAAGCAGGTGGGGATATAGTTTTGGTGTGGTTGGTGCAATTATTTAATAAATGTATGGAAGAGGGTAAGGTACCTAGGGATTGGCAGAGAGCATGCATAGTTCCTTTGTATAAAGGCAAAGGGGACAAAAGAGAGTGCAAAAATTATAGGGGGATAAGTCTGTTGAGTATACCTGGTAAAGTGTATGGTAGAGTTATTATTGAAAGAATTAAGAGTAAGACGGAGAATAGGATAGCAGATGAACAAGGAGGCTTTAGGAAAGGTAGGGGGTGTGTGGACCAGGTGTTTACAGTGAAACATATAAATGAACAGTATTTAGATAAGGCTAAAGAGGTCTTTGTGGCATTTATGGATTTGGAAAAGGCGTATGACAGGGTGGATAGGGGGGCAATGTGGCAGATGTTGCAGGTGTATGGTGTAGGAGGTAGGTTACTGAAAGCAGTGAAGAGTTTTTACGAGGATAGTGAGGCTCAAGTTAGAGTATGTAGGAAAGAGGGAAATTATTTCCCAGTAAAAGTAGGCCTTAGACAAGGATGTGTGATGTCACCGTGGTTGTTTAATATAATATATTTATAGATGGGGTTGTAAGAGAAGTAAATGCGAGGGTCTTGGCAAGAGGCGTGGAGTTAAAAGATAAAGAATCACACATAAAGTGGGAGTTGTCACAGTTGCTCTTTGCTGATGACACTGTGCTCTTGGGAGATTCTGAAGAGAAGTTGCAGAGATTGGTGGATGAATTTGGTAGGGTGTGCAAAAGAAGAAAATTGAAAGTGAATACAGGAAAGAGTAAGGTTATGAGGATAACAAAAAGATTAAGTGATGAAAGATTGGATATCAGATTGGAGGGAGAGAGTATGGAGGAGGTGAATGTATTCAGATATTTGGGAGTGGACGTGTCAGCGGATGGGTCTATGAAAGATGAGGTGAATCATAGAATTGATGAGGGGAAAAGGGTGAGTGGTGCACTTAGGAGTCTGTGGAGACAAAGAACTTTGTCCTTGGAGGCAAAGAGAGGAATGTATGAGAGTATAGTTTTACCAACGCTCTTATATGGGTGTGAAGCATGGGTGATGAATGTTGCAGCGAGGAGAAGGCTGGAGGCAGTGGAGATGTCATGTCTGAGAGCAATGTGTGGTGTGAATATAATGCAAAGAATTCGTAGTTTGGAAGTTAGGAGGAAGTGCGGGATTACCAAAACTGTTGTCCAGAGGGCTGAGGAAGGGTTGTTGGGGTGGTTCGGACATGTGGAGAGAATGGAGCGAAACAGAATAACTTCAAGAGTGTATCAGTCTGTAGTGGAAGGAAGGCAGGGTAGGGGTCGGCCTAGGAAAGGTTGGAGGGAGGGGGTAAAGGAGGTTTTGTGTGCGAGGGGCTTGGACTTCCAGCAGGCATGCGTGAGCGTGTTTGATAGGAGTGACTGGAGACAAATGGTTTTTAATACTTGACATGCTGTTGGAGTGTGAGCAAAGTAACATTTATGAAGGGGTTCAGGGAAACCGGCAGGCCGGACTTGAGTCCTGGAGATGGGAAGTACAGTGCCTGCACTCTGAAGGAGGGGTGTTAATGTTGCAGTTTAAAAACTGAAGTGTAAAGCACCCTTCTGGCAAGGCAGTGATGGAGTGAATGATGGTGAAAGTTTTTCTTTTTCGGGCCACCCTGCCTTGGTGGGAATCAGCCAGTGATAAAAAAAAAAAAATATACTGCACTCGAAAAGAAAGAAGTCCCGCTGGGCATTTTCACTGATTTACGTAAAGCTTTTGATACAGTCGACCATGAACTACTGTACTCCAAATTAATGCACTATGGTATCAGTGGCCACTCCCTCAACTATCTAAAATCATACCTTAGTAACAGAACTCAATATGTGTATGCAAATGATGCAAACTCTTCCACCCAACCAATCACAGTAGGAGTCCCACAAGGAAGCATCCTTGGACCACTCCTCTTTCTCATCTACATCAATGATCTACAGAATGCATCACAGCTAATCAAACCCATATTATTTGGAGATGACACTACATATGTCTTTTCCCACCCAAACATAGTCATACTAGCAAACAGAGTCAATGCCGAATTGCAGAAAATATCTGCCTGGATGATGACTAATAAACTTACCCTGAATACTGATAAAACCCATTTCATTCAGTTTGGAAACACAGCTGCAAATGATCCGATTAACATAACGCTAAATGGATCATCAGTCACAAGACTCACAGAGGGAAAATTCTTAGGTATCCACCTTGACAGTAGCCTTAAGTTCTGGACACACATACAACAAATCACCAAGAAAATCTCCAAGACTGTAGGCATACTATCAAAGATAAGGTACTACGTTCCACAATCAGCTCTCCTGGCATTGTACCATATGCTCATATACCCTTATCTTACATATGGAATTTGTGCATGGGGATCAACAACATCCAATCACCTAAAACCCCTCATAACCCAGCAAAAGGCAACAGTAAGAATGATAATGAATTCCCACTCCTGCCAGCATACACCACCAATTTTTAAAAGTCTGAATCTGCTCACCATTAAAAACATCCATACTTATTCATGTGTCTACTATATACACAGAACAATACATGCAAATATAAACTCTCCACTCAAACTTCTCCTCACCAACTTAAACACGACACATGACCACAACACAAGAGATTGATCTCTTTTTGATATACTTTTTTTTTTTTTCAACAAGTCGGCCGTCTCCCACCAAGGCAGGGTGACCCAAAAAGAAAGAAAATCCCAAAAAAGAAAATACTTTCATCATCATTCAACACTTTCACCTCACACATAATCACTGTTTTTGCGGAGGTGCTCAGAACACAACAGTTTAGAAGTATATACGTATAAAGATACACAACATATCCCTCCAAACTGCTAATATTTTTGATATACCTCGTGTCCATATCACACTGTGTAAAAACTCTGTGCACATAAAGGGCCCTAAAATATGGAATTCATTACCAGATATTAAAGTAACCCAGTCTGAAAATCAATTTAAGACTTCTCAAAAGCCACTGAATCACCCTAAATATTCAGTACACACATACTCACCTATGTACTCCCACATCATAACTTCAACAATCACTTTGAACCTTTTATCCATTGTTGACAGTAATATAATTGAACCATTGTTTTCACAAAAAGCATTTTAGACTATATGAATATGTCCTTTGTCTTGTACAGATTTAATTCACTTATAATTAATAATCTGCTGTTCAACTATGAAATAATTACTATCCTACTGTACAACTATGACATAATCCTTAGTGTTAAGTAGTCTGTAAGCCAATAATGTTAAGTTGGCCCATAATGCCTAGGCATAATAGAGGCTCTCTTTGTATTGCAACCCACTATTGTAAATATAAAATCTCAATGTACCGTTTGCAAAGACAAAATAAATAAATAAATACTCAGTCAACTTATTCCCTTATAATTTGTACAATCTCTTGTGTTCCTTTCCCCTTATATAAAGGAACTATACATGCTCTCTGCCAATCCCTAGGTACCTTCCCCATCTTTCATACATTTATTAAACAAAAATACCAACCACTCCAACACTATATATATTCCACCCCCCCCCCCTTTTTTTTAACATTTGTCATGATCCCTTCAGTCCCAGCTGCTTTACTCCCTTCCATTCTACATAATGCCTCATGCACCTCCCCCACACTCACATCCTGCTCTTCTTAACTCCTAAAAGATGTTATACTTTCCTGGTCAGTGCATGAAGTTACCACCTCCCTTTCGTCATCGACATTTCAAAGTTCCTCAAAATAGTATTCCAACCATCTACCCAATACCTCCAGCTCCCCATATACTAATTCCCCTGTTCTGTTTATAAATGACAAATCCATTCATTCCCTAAGCTTTCTTAACTTGTTTATTTAACTCCAAAATTTTTTCTTATTTTCATCAAAATTTCTTGACAGTGCCTCTCCAACTATCATCTGCTCTCCTTTTTGCACTCTCCTACCACTCTCTTCACCTTTCTTTTACTCTCCATATGCTTTGCTCTTCTTTTAACACTTCTGCTTTGTAAAAACCTCTCATAAGCTACCTTTTTCTCTTTTATCACACCCTTTACCTCATCATTCCGCCAATCACTCCTCTTTCCTCCTGCAACCACCCTCCTATAACCATAAACTTCTGCCCCACATTCTAATACTGCATTTTTAAAACTATTTCAACCCTCTTCAACTGCCCCCCACCCCCCCACTACTAATACTTGCACTAGCCCACCTTTCTGCCAATAGTTGCTTATATCTCGCCCTAACTTCCTCCTCCCTTCGTTTATACACTTTCACCTCTCTCTTACTTGCTGTTGCCATTTTCCTTTTGCCCCATCTACCTCTTACTCTACCTGTAGCTACAACTAAATAATGATCCAGTATATCCATTGCCCCCTCTATAAACATGTACATCCTGAAGCCTACCCATCAGCCTTTTATCCATCAATACATAATCTAACAAACTACTTTCATTACGTGCCATATCATACCTTGTATACTTATTTATCCTCCTTTTCATAAAACATGTATTACTTATTACCAAACCTCTTTCTACACATAGCTTAATTTAAGATTCCCCATTTTCATTTACCCCTGGCACCCCAAATTTACCTACTACTCCCTCCACAACATTTTACCAACTTTAGCATTGAAATCCCCCCCCACAAGTACTCTCTCACTTGGTTCAAAACTCCCCACACACTCGCTCAACATTTCCCAAAATCTCTCGCTCTCTCTCCTCTACACTTCTCTCTTCTCCAGGTGCATAAACGCTTACTATAACCTACTTTTCACATCCAACCCTTATTTTATGCCACATAATCCTTGAATTAATACATTTATATTCCCTCTTTTCTTGCCATAACTTATCCTTCAATGTTATTGCTACTTTAGCTCTAACTATTTGAAACCCCCAGACCTAATCCCATTTATTTCTCTCCACTGAAACTCTCCCACCCCCTTCAGTTTTGTTTCACTTTAAGCCAGGACATCCAGCTTCTTCTCATTCATAACATCCACAATCATCTCTTTCTTATCATTCACACAACATTCACGCACATTCAAACATCCCACTTTGACGGGTTACTTCTTTTTCTTTTTAGTAGGCTATATGGAAAAAAGGGGTAACTAGCCCATTGTTCCCAGCATTTTAGTTGACATTTACAACACGCATGGCTTACAGAGGAAAGATTCTTATTCCACTTCCCCATGGATATAAAAGGAAAAGCAATAGGTACCCAACTTACAGTATACACAGCACACCTTTATAGATTTCACTATTATATTATATTATAGACAGCAACCACCCAGGGAAGTACTACCGTCCTGCCAGATGACTGTGAAACAGAAACCTGTAACTGTTTTGCATGATGGTAGGATTGCTGGTGTCTTTTTCTGTCTCATAAACACGCTAGATAACAGGGATATCTTGCTACTCCTACTTACACTTTGGTCACACTTCACAGACATGCACATGCATATATATATACTTACATCTATGTTTTTCTCCTTTTTCTAAATAGCTCTTGTTCTTCTTTATTTCTTCTATTGTCCATGGGGAAGTGGAAAAGAATCTTTCCTCCGTAAGCCATGCGTGTCGTATGAGGCGACTAAAATGCCGGGAGCAATGGGTTAGTAACCCCTTCTCCTGTAGACATTTACTAAAAAAGAGAAAAAGAAAAACTTTATAAAACTGGGATGCTTGAATGTGCGTGGATGTAGTGCGGATGACAAGAAACATATGATTGCTGATGTTATGAATGAAAAGAAGTTGGATGTCCTGGCCCTAAGTGAAACAAAGCTGAAGGGATTAGGGGAGTTTTGGTGGGGGGAAATAAATGGTATTAAATCTGGAGTATCTGAGAGAGTTAGAGCAAAGGAAGGGGTAGCAGTAATGTTGAAGGATCAGTTATGGAAGGAGAAGAGAGAATATGAATGTGTAAATTCAAGAATTATGTGGATTAAAGTAAAGGTTGGATGCGAAAAGTGGGTCATAATAAGCGTGTATGCACCTGGAGAAGAGAGGAATGCAGAGGAGAGAGAGAGATTTTGGGAGATGTTAAGTGAATGTATAGGAGCCTTTGAACCAAGTGATAGAGTAATTGTGGTAGGGGACCTGAATGCTAAAGTAGGAGAAACTTTTAGAGAGGGTGTGGTAGGTAAGTTTGGGGTGCCAGGTGTAAATGATAATGGAAGCCCTTTGATTGAACTTTGAATAGAAAGGGGTTTAGTTATAGGTAATACATATTTTAAGAAAAAGAGGATAAATAAGTATACAAGATATGATGTAGGGCGATATGACAGTAGTTTGTTGGATTATGTATTGGTAGATAAAAGACTGTTGAGTAGACTTCAGGATGTACATGTTTATAGAGGGGCCACAGATATATCAGATCCCTTTCTAGTTGTAGCTACACTGAGAGTAAAAGGTAGATGGGATACAAGGAGAATAGAAGCATCAGGGAAGAGAGAGGTGAAGGTTTATAAACTAAAAGAGGAGGCAGTTAGGGTAAGATATAAACAGCTATTGGAGGATAGATGGGCTAATGAGAGCATAGGCAATGAGGTCGAAGAGGTATGGAGTAGGTTTAAAAATGTAGTGTTAGAGTGTTCAGCAGAAGTTTGTGGTTACAGGAAAGTGGGTGCGGGATTGAAGAGGAGCGATTGGTGGAATGATGATGTAAAGAGAGTAGTAAGGGAGAAAAAGTTAGCATATGAGAAGTTTTTACAAAGTAGAAGTGATGCAAGGAGGGAAGAATATATGGAGAAAAAGAGAGAGGTTAAGAGAGTGGTGAAGCAATGTAAAAAGAGAGCAAATGAGAGAGTGGGTGAGATGTTATCAACAAATTTTGTTGAAAATAAGAAAAAGTTTTGGAGTGAGATTAACAAGTTAAGGAAGCCTAGAGAACAAATGGATTTGTCAGTTAAAAATAGGAGAGGAGAGTTATTAAATGGAGAGTTAGAGGTATTGGGAAGATGGAGGGAATATTTTGAGGAATTGTTAAATGTTGATGAAGATAGGGAAGCTGTGATTTCGTGTATAGGGCAAGGAGGAATAACATCTTGTAGGAGTGAGGAAGAGCCAGTTGTGAGTGTGGGGGAAGTTCGTGAG
The DNA here is from genome assembly GCF_038502225.1 of Cherax quadricarinatus. Classification (NCBI taxonomy): domain Eukaryota; kingdom Metazoa; phylum Arthropoda; class Malacostraca; order Decapoda; family Parastacidae; genus Cherax; species Cherax quadricarinatus. The sequence goes on from NC_091330.1 coordinate 16,947,609, forward strand.
GCAGTAGGTAAAATGAAAGGGGGTAAGGCAGCCGGGATTGATGGGATAAAGATAGAAATGTTAAAAGCAGGTGGGGATATAGTTTTGGTGTGGTTGGTGCAATTATTTAATAAATGTATGGAAGAGGGTAAGGTACCTAGGGATTGGCAGAGAGCATGCATAGTTCCTTTGTATAAAGGCAAAGGGGACAAAAGAGAGTGCAAAAATTATAGGGGGATAAGTCTGTTGAGTATACCTGGTAAAGTGTATGGTAGAGTTATTATTGAAAGAATTAAGAGTAAGACGGAGAATAGGATAGCAGATGAACAAGGAGGCTTTAGGAAAGGTAGGGGGTGTGTGGACCAGGTGTTTACAGTGAAACATATAAGTGAACAGTATTTAGATAAGGCTAAAGAGGTCTTTGTGGCATTTATGGATTTGGAAAAGGCGTATGACAGGGTGGATAGGGGGGCAATGTGGCAGATGTTGCAGGTGTATGGTGTAGGAGGTAGGTTACTGAAAGCAGTGAAGAGTTTTTACGAGGATAGTGAGGCTCAAGTTAGAGTATGTAGGAAAGAGGGAAATTATTTCCCAGTAAAAGTAGGCCTTAGACAAGGATGTGTGATGTCACCGTGGTTGTTTAATATATTTATAGATGGGGTTGTAAGAGAAGTAAATGCGAGGGTCTTGGCAAGAGGCGTGGAGTTAAAAGATAATCACACAAAGTGGAAGTTGTCACAGTTGCTCTTTGCTGATGACACTGTGCTCTTGGGAGATTCTGAAGAGAAGTTGCAGAGATTGGTGGATGAATTTGGTAGGGTGTGCAAAAGAAGAAAATTAAAAGTGAATACAGGAAAGAGTTAGGTTATGAGGATAACAAAAAGATTAGGTGATGAAAGATTGGATATCAGATTGGAGGGAGAGAGTATGGAGGAGGTGAATGTATTCAGATATTTGGGAGTGGACGTGTCAGCGGATGGGTCTATGAAAGATGAGGTGAATCATAGAATTGATGAGGGGAAAAGGGTGAGTGGTGCACTTAGGAGTCTGTGGAGACAAAGAACTTTGTCCTTGGAGGCAAAGAGGGGAATGTACGAGAGTATAGTTTTACCAACGCTCTTATATGGGTGTGAAGCATGGGTGATGAATGTTGCAGCGAGGAGAAGGCTGGAGGCAGTGGAGATGTGTGGTGTGAATATAATGCAGAGAATTCGTAGTTTGGAAGTTAGGAGGAGGTGCGGGATTACCAAAACTGTTGTCCAGAGGGCTGAGGAAGGGTTGTTGAGGTGGTTCGGACATGTAGAGAGAATGGAGTGAAACAGAGTGACTTCAAGAGTGTATCAGTCTGTAGTGGAAGGAAGGCGGGGTAGGGGTCGGCCTAGGAAAGGTTGGAGGGAGGGGGTAAAGGAGGTTTTGTGTGTGAGGGGCTTGGACTTCCAGCAGGCATGCGTGAGCGAGTTTGATAGGAGTGAATGGAGACAAATGGTTTTTAATACTTGACGTGCTGTTGGAGTGTGAGCAAAGTAACATTTATGAAGGGATTCAGGGAAACCAGCAGGCTGGACTTGAGTCCTGGAGATGGAAAGTACAGTGCCTGCACTCTGAAGGAGGGGTCTTAATGTTGCAGTTTAAAAACTGTAGTGTAAAGCACCCTTCTGGCAAGACAGCGATGGAGTAAATGATGGTGAAAGTTTTTCTTTTTCGGGCCACCCTGCCTTGGTGGGAATGAGCCAGTGTGATAATAAAAAAAAAATTTAAAATGAAAAGAAGTTTTAATTCTATTATATTAAAATTTCTTTTTTAACACATCAGCCATCTCCCACCAAAGTACGGTCACCCAAAAATAAACACTTTCAACATCACTGTCTTGCCAGAGGCATACCAATACTGGTTCAGATGTTCCTCCAAACTGCAAATATCCTATACGTCCTTCAGAGAGCAGGTACCGTATTTTCTACCTTCAGGATTCAAATCTGGCTAACAGGCTTCCCTGAATCCCTTCAGAAACATTAACTCGTACACACTCCAACAGCATATCAAGTCATAAAAAGCACTTGCCTCCATTCACTTGTATTTAACACGCTCACACACGCCTGCTGGATGTACAAGCCCCTCACATATAAAACCTCCTTTACCCCCTCTTGCCAACCTTTCCTGGAGTGATCCCTATCTCACTTTCTCTCCACTACGTATTTTTTTTTTTAACACGTCAGCCATCTCATACCGAAGAGGGTGGCCCCCAAAAAAGAAACACTTTCCCCATTATTCATACATAATCAATCTTTGCAGAGGTGCCCAATTACGATAGCCAATATCCCAAACCCCTCCTTTAAAGTGCAGGCATTGTACTTCCCACCTCCAGGACAACTCAGGTTAACCGGTTTCCTTGAATCCCTTCACAAAATATTACCCTGCTCAAACTCCAACAGCTCGTCAGGTCCCAAAAACCATTCGTCTCCATTCACTCCTATCTAGCATGTTCACACATGCCTCCTGTATGTCCAAGCCCCTTGCACACAAAATCTCTTTTACCCCCTCCTGCCATCCTTTCCCAGGATGACCCCTACCCCTCCTCCCCTCCACTACAGATTTTTTTTTTTTTTTTTGGTCAACAAGTTAGCCATCTCCCAACAGAGGCAGGGTGACCCAAAAAGAAAGAAAATCCCCAAAAAGAAAATACTTTCATCATCATTCAACACTTTCACCTCACTTACCCATAATCACTGTTTTTGCAGAGGTGCCCAGAATACAACAGTTTAAAAGTATATACGTATAAAAATATACAATACGTATATCTCTCCAAACTGCCAATATCCCAAACCCCTCCTTTAGAGTGCAGGCATTGTACTTCCCATTTCCAGGACTCAAGTCCGGTTATATAAAATAACCGGTTTCCCTGAATCCTTTCACTAAATATTACAGATTTATACACCCTCCAAATCATCCTATTTTGCTCCATCTTTTCTAAATGACCAAACCACCTCAACAAACCCTCAGCCATCTGGATAATACCAATTGTAACCCATATCTCCTAATCTCCAAACTATAAATTCTCTGCAAAATATTTACACCATACACTGCCCTCGGATACATCACAACCTCCTCGCTGCAACATTCACAACTCATGCTTCACATAATACAACCTGCAAAAAAGTATTCTCAATCCCTGTCAATTTTCTGACCTGCAGAAACATTCTGATACTAGTGCAAACTGAACATTTATTTTTTACGTACATGGGAACTTGGCAAATAAATAGTGGTTACATAGCACCTGGAGAATATGAGGTAATCAGGCTTGATCCAAGGAACAAGAAGGGTATTTCCAATTTCTTGGACCAGGAGCTCTTCACTAGAATAAAGGTAACCCCCTCCCTCTCTCTCCCTTCAAGTGTGCAAGTTACAAAGATTATTATTGAAAGAAAATGTTAAATGTATATGTTGTTAATTAGTGTAGCTGCACACAGAGCAGCAGGATTTCCTACAAGCAGATGTCCATGCACAGGGCATGTGATCTATTCTCCAAATTTTACCAGAAACCTTGAAAGGAGTATCACTCAGCCTGTACCTTCACCTGAGCATTGTTTTGCGAGACAGTTTTCATGGAGAAAATGTAAACCTGATCTTGCAATATATGGAAGATTATACTTATGTCAACCAAGGTTACAAATGCCAAAGCAAATTTGTCATTATTTAATATGGCCTCAGCATTATTTTTCTGGAGTGTGAAGAGATTTATCTAAGATTTAGGATTGAAGATGATGGTACCGCAGCAAGGACTGAAGGGAGGATTCTGGTCTACAGGAAGGAAGACAGTAAGATTTCTGGATTTTTTATAAAATTAGCAAAAAACATTGTTTAATATATTTAAAACAAGAACAAATTATTACAAAAAGAGATAAACAGGAGCTTCATTTTTCCAAGTGGATGTAACATTCAAGGAACAGGTTAATTTATTTTAACACTGAGCACTTAGAATATTGCTACTGCATACCAGGAGAGGCTGGTACATAGTCAGAAGACTCTTTCAATCTTTCGATGCAAAGAATGGCTTCTTTCAGTAGCTTTTATACCAACTGAACAAGCCTTTTAAGCTAAATCTGACCCTAATGTTAGAGGCACTCAGAGCTGTTTTGATGTAACATTCAAAATTTTGCACAGGTAGTCATTATAAGCCTTTTGTCAGGTCCTGCATCAGAGACCTGTCTAACATGTAAAACCCTTTTGACAGTACTTTGCTGGTATAATGGTTATCTGATGTATAAGTAATACAAACCACTCCAGTACCTTCCACATGAATTTGGCCACTGTTTGTAAAGGTGAAGTAATTCGTTCAATACTGCTAATGAATAAAACAAAGAAAATTCACGTGTAAACAAGTTTGATTCCAAAATACTTAATTTCTAGACATTTTACATTTCTCGTTAGGTTAAAAAGTTTAAAGGTGAATTAACTAAAGCAGTCATTAAAACCCAAAGAAAATTAGTGCAGGAAATAATTCATGAAAGAGAGCCAGGTCTATGTATTTAAATAGCAGGTAGCAGATTCAGTGTATTTACCTTGTAGTTTATGTACAATATTTAAATGAAAACAACTTTGTTAACCTCATCTTCTAATCTTTTTTAACTGCTTCATTCGCATCATCTTCCGCTTCTTCTCTTCCTCTTCCCGTTGTATGTCTTCAAGATCTTCTTTCAGCCCAATTTTAGCTGATATTCTTTCTTCTTTTTGCACCTGAGAGAAAGATGCTTCCATGTCATCACAGTCATCATCATCATCCCTGCAAAAGGTGAATGCACATGCTGTAATATAAATCAGCTAAAATGCTTGAAAAAATGAAAAATCTAACAAATCCTGTTAAACAATGATTTTACCCTTCAAGAAAATGGATTTCAAAACTTTTATTAGCTACCTAACTAAAAAAAAATTCATAGGATGCAAAACAAGCAGGAATATTGTTTGTAAAAAACAGGATAAACATTGCTAAGATTAAAGAAATGTTTAACCCTTTGAGGGTTTCGGACGTACTAGTACGGCTTACAACCCAGGGTTTTTGACGTACTAGTACGCCTAAATTCTAGCGCCCTCAAATCTAGTGGGAGAAAGCTGGTAGGCCTCCATATGAAAGAATGGGTCTATGTGGTCAGTGTGCACAGTATAAAAAGATCCTGCAGCACACAGTGCATAATGAGAAAAAAAAAAACTTTGACCGTTTTTTTGGAATAAAACAGCGATTTTGCACTGTATTTTTGTATGGTATTTATTGTTGTATTCTAGTTTTCTTGGTCTCATTTTATAGAATGGAAGGCATATCATAGAAATTGAGATGATTTTGACTGGTTTTACAATGAAAAGTACCTTGAAATTGAGCTCAAAGTAGCAGAAATGTTCGATTTTTACCAAAGTTCAAAAGTAAACAAATCATGCCAAGCATCCAATACACGTCAACTGGTGAGTCTAATATTCTTTTGCAAGTGCGCCAATATGATTCATACCATTTTTTACACTAATGCAGTAGTCTGCATAACAGTAAATCTTCTATTTTTTGTGAGAATAAAAATTCAAAGTGGAAAGCAAAAGAATGTAAGAGGGGCCTTGAGACGTGACTAATGAACAGAGGAAATGTTATTTTAGTGCCAGGAATGTATTTCTTGTTTGTTCTTGACCCTATTCGGAAATTGGCATCTTTTGAAATTTGTGTGAAATTGGCAAAATTGCTAAATTCTGACCACTGTACTGGATAGTTGAAATTGGTAAATGGGTGGTTTCTTGCACTCATTCAATAGAAAAAATGGAGTTCTAGCGAAATATTCATGTTTTTTGTCGACTAGTACAGTGGAACTGGCCGAAAATGGGGCTCAAAGTGGGCAAAATCGCCGATCCGTAAACATCGCCGAGACCACTAACTTCGCAAGAGCATAATTCCGTAAGTTTTCCATCAAATTTCATATTTTTGGTGTCATTATGATCGGGAAAAGATTCTCTATCTTTTCATAAGAAAAAATTATTATTATTTTTTTTAAATTTGGCCGACCCTGAGAACGAGTCTCGGAGAGGGCCTGTCGACCCTCAAAGGGTTAAGAATGACCAAGGGATAATTCTGTAAGCAGGCAGGCAGGTGAGCATGGTTGAGGAGGGGGTTCTTGAAATGATCTGGGCATGTACAACGGATGGAGAGGAACAAGATGAAGAGGGTGTATAAATCTGGGGTGGAATGTAGGAGAGGTAGCAGTCATCCCAGGAATAAGCGGAGGGAAGGAGTAAAGAAGGTTTCAAGTTTTAGGCGCACGAGATCCAGCAGGCTTGTGAACATGCTAGATAGGTGTGAATGAAGACGAAAGGTTTTTTATGAACATGCTTAAGTGTGAGCAAAGTAACATTTATGGAGGGATTCAAGAAAATCAGTTAGCTGGACTCGAGTAATGGAGGTGGGAAGGGCAGTGCCTGTGTTCTGAAGGAGGGGTGGAGATGTTGCAGTTGGAGGGTAATCTGAATTATGGTTAGTACACTTGTGGAAAGATGGCAGCTGAATGAATGGTGAATGATACCATGAAGAAGTACAACACTCACTGATATTTTCTTCTATCATAGCCAAACATTCTTCTGATTTCACTTGAGAAGTCTACTTCTTGATCTCCATCATCAATGAAATCATCCATTTCAGAATCATACTCTTCTGAATCACTCTCAATACGCATTTTGGGAGTAGGATTGTATGTAGGACGCTTAGGAGCACTTGGCGGTGGAACGTCTCTCACTTTGCTCTTTGGAGGAATCTTTTGTAATTTTGATGGCTTCATCTCTTTAGGAGGCACATCTCGAGATGGCAGGTCCCTAGGAGGCACAACTTTAGGCTTCAAGGGCTTTGTCTCTTTTGGAATAAAATCTTTATTATTAGAGGTTTGAATTTTAGGAGCCGGAGGCTTGAAATTCTGTGCAGGTTTGGTTTCTTTTATTTGAGGTATATCACGTGGCTTTTGAACTGGAACTGCAAAATACTTAGATCTGTCATTGACTTTGGGTTCAGGTTTGGGTTTTTCAAGAGCTTGTTGTAATTTACTGCTATTTTCTTGTTTTTTGTTGTTCTTTTCACCATTTTTTCTCATTTTTTGTAAATTTTCTGCATCACCTTTTTCTTCCTTCTCTTTTAGCTTCTCCATTTCTATTTTATCTTGAGGCAACTTTCCCAATCTTTTCAACTTTCGTCTCTTCTCATCCTCCAGTTCCTCCTTTTCTTTAGCTGTTAGAGGCCGACCTACATCTTTCGGCTTATCTTTATCTTTCTCCTTCTTTTCCTCCTTTACATCAGGAAGAGGCTCCGATTGTTTCTTTTGAGCAACTCTAAGAAGTTCCTCAAAACTCATGGGAGGTGGTACTGCTTTAGTCTTCTCTCTCTGTTTTTTGAGCTTCTTCTCATTATCTTCTCTAGATTTTTTCTTCTCCTTATCTCCATCATACTTGAAGTTATTATATTTGTCACTTTTGTAGTTAGTAAGATTAACATTAACAACCTTCTGACTGGAAGACATAGCCTTCCTTGGGGCATTGTCGTACTCGTCACCATCATTTATAAAATCGTCATCCTCTGCTCCCTGCAGCTTGCGTTTTCTTTTCCTAACCTCAAAGTCATTCTCCTCTTCCTTCTTTAGGGTATCGATGCCTTTACTCTGTAAATATGTGAATATCATTAGAAATGATATACTGTACATTAAAATGGTAATATGGAAGTTAACTAGCTATTGTATATAGCATAATTTTAATTAACAATGCAATCTTCAGTCTAGTTTACAGTAAAACAATGATACAATCCTTTGTACAGCACAATAATTGATCTAGTGTATAACAGCACTGCTGCACAGTGTACAAAAGTGATGCTGAGTAGTGTACAGTACAAGAACACTACCATCCAGTGTACAGTACAACAAAGCTGCTGATAAATGCACAATGCTGCTGCCGCCTAATAAATAATTTTTTTTTTTTTAAGAAGTCGACCATCTCCCACCGAGGCAGGGTGACCCAAAAAGGAAGAAAATCCCCAAAAAGAAAATACTTTCATCATCATTCAACTCTTTCACCTCACTCACACACAATCACTGTTTTTGCAGAGGTGCTCAGAACACAACAGTTTAGAAGCACATACGTATAAAGATACACAACACATCCCTCCAAACTGTCAATATCCCGAACCCCTCCTTTAGAGTACAGGCATTGTACTTCCCATTTCCACGACTCAAGTCTGGCTATATAAAAATAACCGGTTTCCCTGAATCCCTTCACTAAATATTACCCTGCTCACACTCCAACAGATCGTCAGGTCCCAAATACCATTCGTCTGCATTCACTCCTATCAAACACGCTCGCACACGCCTGCTGGAAGTCCAAGCCCCTCGCCCACAAAACCTTCCTTACCCCTTCCTTCCAACCTTTTCGAGGACGACCCCTACCCCGCCTTCCTTCCCCTTCAGATTTAAATGCTCTCCATGTCATTCTACTTTGATCCATTTTCTCTAAATGACCAAACCACCTCAACAACCCCTCTTCAGCCCTCTAACTAATACAGTGGACCCCCGCATAACGATATTAATCCGTTCCTGAGAGCTCATTGTTATGCGAAATTATTGTTATGCGAATGAATTTTCCCCATAAGAAATAATGGAAATCAAATTAATCAGTGCAAGACACCCAAAAGTATGAAAAAAAAAAATTTTACCACATGAAATATACATTTTCCTACACACAAAGAGAAGGATACATGCACAATAGTAGAGTAGTACATGCACAATATATATTGTGCATGTACTACTCTACTAAATGAAGAATAAATGACACTTACCTTTGGTAAGTAAGACACATAGGCAACAGTTAGGCAACTTTATTCCGAAACGTTTCGCCTACACAGTAGGCTTCTTCAGTCAAATACAGAAAGTAGGCAGGAACAGTAGAGATGTGAAGACGATGTAATCAGTCCATCACCCTTGAAGTCGTAGAATTTGAGGTTGTCAGTCCCTCGGCCTGGAGAAGTTCAGTTCCATAGTCAGGAACTATCTGAAGATCAAGCGACAGTGCGGAGACTTAAATACTGTCGGAAGGAGAGGTGCAGAGTAGTAGTAGTAGTAGTAGTAGTAGTAGTAGTAGTGAGAGGCCACTGAGAGGTCATGTCCCTCTCAGATCCAACAGTTCTCACTTGGAAGGGTTGTCTAAGGCGTTTTCTGTACCAAGAGGCCATGTGTTGCAGTGTCTGTCAAGATGAACATCAAAATGGTATACAATACCGACAGGTTGGTAGGTAAGACACATAGGCAACAGTTAGGCAACTTTATTCCGAAACGTTTCGCCTACACAGTAGGCTTCTTCAGTTGAATACAGAAAGTAGGCAGGAACAGTAGGGTGATGGACTGATTACATCGTCTTCACATCTCTACTGTTCCTGCCTACTTTCTGTATTCGACTGAAGAAGCCTACTGTGTAGGCGAAACGTTTCGGAATAAAGTTGCCTAACTGCTGCCTATGTGTCTTACCTACCAACCTGTCGGTATTGTATACCATTTTGATGTTCATCTTGACAGACACTGCAACACATGGCCTCTTGGTACAGAAAACGCCTTAGACAACCCTTCCAAGTGAGAACTGTTGGATCTGAGAGGGACCTGACCTCTCAGTGGCTACATTCTCACTACTACTACTACTACTACTCTGCACCTCTCCTTCCGACAGTATTTAAGTCTCCGCACTGTCGCTTGATCTTCAGATAGTTCCTGACTATGGAACTGAACTTCTCCAGGCCGAGGGACTGACAACCTCAAATTCTACGACTTCAAGGGTGATGGACTGATTACATCGTCTTCACATCTCTACTGTTCCTGCCTACTTTCTGTATTCGACTGAAGAAGCCTACTGTGTAGGCGAAACGTTTCAGAATAAAGTTGCCTAACTGTTGCCTATGTGTCTTACCTACCAACCTGTCGGTATTGTATACCATTTTGATGACACTTACCTTTATTGAAGATGCAGCAATGACTGATGAGACACTGTGTCCTGGGAGTGCCTTTTCCTCCTGAGTACTGTAGGTCCTGTTTGGCATTTTCTTCTAGAACAGGCCTTATCACACTGTGTATGCCACTACGATTCTTAAATCTCTCAAACCAACCTTTGCTGGCTTTAAATTCACCAATATGAGCATTAGTTCCAGGCATTTTTCCCTGTTCACCTGGGTGTTAGTCAACTGGTGTGGGTTGCATCCTGGGAGACAAGATTAAGGACCCCAATGGAAATAAGTTAGACAGTCTTCGATGACACTGACTTTTTTGGGTTATCCTAGGTGGCTAACCCTCTGGGGTTAATTGTTTCTTGGTATTCTCAATAAGCCACACCAACAATGGTGCTACAGCAGCAGCAGCAGCAGCAGCAGCAGCAGCAGCAGCAGCAGCAGCAGCTGACAGTGCTACAGCAGCAGCAGACGATGCTACAGCAGCAGCAGACGATGCTACAGCAGCAGCAGACGGTGCTACAGCAGCAGCAGACGGTACTACAGCAGCAGCAGCAGCTGACGGTGCTACAGCAGCAGCAGCAGCTGACGGTGCTACAGCAGCAGCAGCAGACAGTGCTACAGCAGCAGCAGCAGCTGACAGTGCAGCAGCAGCAGCAGCTGACAGTGCTACAGCAGCAGCTGACAGTGCTACAGCAGCAGCTGACAGTGCTACAGCAGCAGCAGATGGTACTATAGCAGCAGCAGCAGCAGACAGTACTACAGCAGCAGCAGCAGCTGACGGTGGTACAGCAGCAGCAGCTGATGGTGCTACAGCAGCAGCAGCAGCTGACAGTGCTACAGCAGCAGCAGCAGCTGACAGTGCTACAGCAGCAGCAGCATCAGCAGTTGACCATGGTACCACAGTATTTCGATAATATTTCTCACCCTTTTTACCACAGGGTTGGCACTAGAAGCTTTCTTGGGGCCCATGGTCACTTATTTTGCAGATAAAAACACCAAAAACACTGTAATAATACGAAATGCTACGATTGTATGCTTGGATGTTACCGCGGAGGCTGGCTTGTAAACAATGCCACCGGCGGAACATGCGAGGCTGGCTCAGGCCGCACATTAGACGCGTCTTGGATGAATAGTGTTGAGCGGGTTTTTTAGCGGTATGCGAGGCAAAATCTTTGCGATAAAATGTATCGGTATGAGGATTTAACGTTATGTGATGCCAACGGTATGCGGGGATCCACTGTACTTTTATTGACTCCACACCTTCTCCTAATTTCCACACTCCAAATTTTCTGCATAATATTTGCACCACACATTGCCCTTAGACAGGACATCTCCACTGCCTCCAACCGCCTCCTCGCTGCTGCATTCACAACCCAAGCTTCACACCCATAAAAGTGTTGGAACTACTATACTGTATCTATATCTGTGAATTCCAGATTTAGCAGGTAAGTGAACGCTCAGATCCACGAGATATGTTTTGTCTCGTTATTTGTTACCCACAAGCTAGGTTTGTGGATCTGTTAAACCCAAGTGAGTTATTCAACCATAAGGCATGGAGGCTTGATCCTCCATATACAAATCGTAAGTCATACACTAATTAATTAATCTCCACAAAATGTGTGCAAAAGGAATACAATTGGAGGTGGACAAGTGTATTTTTAACTTTGTAAAAATCAAACTCAAAGACTCATACTGTAGTCAACAGAATAAAATCAGAAGCTGCCACAGTGAAAAGTTATGATTCTCAAGGCACCATTTTGCCCCTTTCTCTTCCTCCATCCTGTGTCTGATAGAAACAAATATTACTGTCATCCCATGCAAACAATACTAAATTTTGTATCAGCATCATCCATTAAGGACACAGCAAATCTCCAAGTTGATAGAAGCCAGGTCTTCCATTGGGCCATAGTAAACAATATGATAGTCAAATTTCAGTTACTTTTCTAAGGAGAAGTTGAAGAATTAAGCCACTCAATAGAAAATCATTATCACAACCATAAGAAAAATACTGTGGTACACTACGTAACTAGAACCTTCAAAACAAAGATCCCAAATCCACGATGATGCTCTACTCAGCCACTTTTAGGGCAGGCAAAATCAAAGACCTGGAGAAATAAATGTACAGATAATTTTTTACTGTTCATAAATTCAGAAATCCTAGGTAGTAGGATGGTAGACAGCAAGAGCCCAGGGAGGTACTACTGTCCTGCCAAGTGAGTGTGAAACGGAAGCCTGTAATTGTTTTACATAATGGTAGGATTGCTGGTGTCTTTTTTTCGGTCTCAAACATGCAAGATTTCAGGCACAGTGGACCCTCAGTTATCAGCCGTTCCGCTTACTGGCCGGGTATTCGGCTCCAGGTTTTTTTTTTTTTTTTCAACAAGTCAGCCGTCTCCCACCGAGGCAGGGTGACTCAAAAAGAAAGAAAATCCCCAAAAAGAAAATACTTTCATAATCATTCAACTCTTTCACCTCACTAACACATAATCACTGTTTTTGCAGAGGTGCTCAGAACACAACAGCTTAGAAGCACATACGTATAAAGATACACAACATATCCCTCCAAACTGCCAATATCCTGAACCCCTCCTTTAGAGTGCAGGCATTGTACTTCCCATTTCCACGACTCAAGTCCGGCTATATAAAAATAACCGGTTTCCCGGAATCCCTTCACTAAATATTACCCTGCTCACACTCCAACAGATCGTCAGATCCCAAATACCATTCGTCTCCATTCACTCCTATCGAACAAGCTCATGCATGCCTGCTGGAAGTCCAAGCCCCTCGCCCACAAAACCTCCCTTACCCCTTCCTTCCAACCTTTTCGAGGACGACCCCTACCCCGCCTTCCTTCCACTATAGATTTATATGCTTTCCATGCCATTCTACTTTGATCCATTCTCTCTAAATGACCAAACCACCTCAACAACCCCTCTTCTGCCCTCTGACTAATACTTTTATTAACTCCACACCTTTTCCTAATTTCCACACTCCGAATTTTCTGCATAATATTTACACCACACATTGCCCTTAGACAGGACATCTCCACTGCCTCCAACCGTCTCCTTGCTGCTACATTTACCACCCAAGCTTCACATCCATAGAAGAGTGTTGGTACTACTATACTTTCATACATTCTCTTTGCCTCCATAGATAACGTTTTTTGACTCCACATATACCTCAACGCACCACTCACCTTTTTTCCTTCATCAATTCTATGACTAACCTCATCCTTCATAAATCCATCTGCCGACACGTCAACTCCCAAGTATCTGAAAACATTCACTTCTTCCATACTTCTCCTCCCAAATTTGATATCCAATTTTTCTTTATCTAAATCATTTGATACCCTCATCACCTTACTCTTTTCTATGTTCACTTTCAACTTTCTACCTTTACACACATTCCCAAACTCATCCACTAACCTTTGCAATTTTTCTTTAGAATCTCCCATAAGCACAGTATCATCAGCAATAAGCAACTGTGTCAATTCCCATTTTGAATTTGATTCCCCATAATTTAATCCCACCCCTCTCCCGAACACCCTAGCATTTACTTCTTTTACAACCCCATCTATAAATATATTAAACAACCATGGTGACATTACACATCCCTGTCTAAGACCTACTTTTACCGGGAAGTAGTCTCCCTCTCTTTTACACACCCTACCCTGAGCCTCACTATCCTCATAAAAACCCTTTACAGCATTTAGTAACTTACCACCTATTCCATATACTTGCAACATCTGCCACATTGCCCCTCTATCCACTCTGTCATATGCCTTTTCTAAATCCATAAATGCAATAAAAACTTCCCTACCTTTATCTAAATACTGTTCACATATATGCTTCAATGTAAACACTTGATCTACACATCCCCTACCCACTCTGAAACCTCCTTGCTCATCCGCCATCCTACATTCTGTCTTACCTCTAATTCTTTCAATTATGACCCTACCGTACACTTTTCCTGGTATACTCAGTAAACTTATTCCTCTATAATTTTTACAATCTCTCTTGTCCCCTTTCCCTTTATATAAAGCTGCTATACATGCTCTCCGCCAATCCCTAGGTACTTTCCCCTCTTTCATACATTTATTAAACAAAAGTACCAACCACTCCAACACTATATCCCCCCCTGCTTTTAACATTTCTGTCATGATCCCATCAGTTCCAGCTGCTTTACCCCCTTTCATTCTACGTAATGCCTCACGTACCTCCCCCACACTTGCATTCTGCTCTTCTTCACTCCTAAAAGATGGTATACCTCCTTGGCCAGTGCATGAAATTACCACCTCCCTTTCTTCCTCAACATTTAAAAGTTCCTCAAAATATTCTCGCCATCTACCTAATACCTCCCTCTACCCATCTACTGACTCCCCTACTCTGTTTTTAACTGACAAATCCATACTTTCCCTAGGCTTTCTTAACTTAACTCACTCCAAAATTTTTTCTTATTTTCATTAAAATTTCTTGACAGTGCCTCTCCCACTATCATCTGCTCTCCTTTTGCACTCTCTCACCACTCTCTTTACCTTTCTTTTACTCTCCATATACTCTGCTCTTCTTATAAAACTTCTGCTTTGTAAAAACCTCTCATAAGCTACCTTTTTCTCTTTTATCGCACCTTTTACTTCATCATTCCACCAATCACTCCTCTTTCCTCCTGCCCCCACCCTCCTATAACAACAAACTTCTGCCCCACATTCTAATACTGCATTTTTAAAACTATTCCAACCCTCTTCAACCCCCCCACTACTCATCTTTGCACTAGCCCACCTTTCTGCCAATAGTCGCTTATATCTCACCCGAAATTGCTCCTCCCTTAGTTTACACACTTTCACCTCCCTCTTACTTGTTGTTGCCACCTTCCTCTTTTCCCATCTACCTCTTACTCTAACTGTAGCTACAACTAAATAATGATCCGATATATCAGTTGCCCCTCTATAAACATGTACATCCTGGAGCCTACCCATCAACCTTTTATCCACCAATACATAATCTAACAAACTACTTTCATTACGTGCTACATCATACCTTGTATATTTATTTATCCTCTTTTTCATAAAATATGTATTACTTATTACCAAATCTCTTTCTACACATAGCTCAATTAAAGGCTCCCCATTTACATTTACCCCTGGCACACCAAATTTACCTACTACTCCCTCTATAACATTTTTACCCACTTTAGCATTGAAATCCCCAACCACCATTACTCTCACACTTGATTCAAAACTCCCCACGCATTCACTCAATATTTCCCAAAATATCTATCTCTCCTCTACACTTCTCTCTTCTCCAGGTGCATACACACTTACTATAACCCACTTTTCACATCCAATCTTTATTTTACTCCACATAATCCTTGAATTTATACACTTATAGTCCCTCTTTTCCTGCCATAGCTTATCCTTCAACATTATTGCTACTCATTCTTTAGCTCTAACTCTGTTTGAAACCCCTGACCTAATCCCACACACATACCCCACCCCCCCACACACACACCCACACACCCCACACACACACCCCACACACACACCCCACACACACACACACACCCCACACACACACACACACCCCACACACACACCCCACACACACACACACACACCCCACACACACACACGACACACACACACACACACACCCCACACACACCCCCCCCACACACACACACACCACACACACACACCCCACACACACACACCCCACACACAACACACCACACACACACACACACAAACCCCACACACACACGCACACCCCACACACACACACACACACACCCCACACACACACCCCCCACACACACACCCCGCACACACACACCCCCCACACACACACACCACACACACACCCCAGACACACACACCTCACACATACCCCCCCCCCCACACACACACACACACACACACACAACACACACACACACCACACACACACACCACACACACACACCACACACACACACCACACACACACACACAACCACACACACACCACACACACACACAGGCACTAAACTATAGACCTGTGTCATTGACGTGTATAGTATGCAAAATTATGGAGAAGATTATCAGGAGGAGAGTGGTGGAGCACCTGGAACGGAACAAGAGTATAAATGCCAACCAGCACGGATTCACTGAAGGCAAATCCTGTGTCACAAACCTTCTGGAGTTTTATGATAAAATAACAGAAGTAAGACACGAGAGAGAGGGGTGGGTTGATTGCATCTTCTTGGACTGCAAGAAGGCCTTTGACACAGTTCCTCACAAGAGATTAGTGCAGAAGCTAGAGCATCGGGTGCATATAACAGGAAGGGCACTGCAATGGATCAGAGAATACCTGACAGGGAGGCAACAACGAGTCATGGTACGTAATGATGTATCACAGTGGGCACCTGTGATGAGCTGGGTCCCACAGGGGTCGGTCCTAGGACCAGTGCTATTTTTGGTATATGTGAACGACATGATGGAAGGGTTAGACTCAGAAGTGTCCCTGTTTGTAGATGATGTGAAGTTAATGAGGAGAATTAAATCTGATGAGGACCAGGCAGGACTTCAAAGAGACCTGGACAGACTGGACACCTGGTCCAGCAAATGGCTTCTCGAATTTAATCCTGCCAAATGCAAAGTCATGAAGATAGGGGAAGGGCACAGAAGACCACAGACAGAGTATAGGCTAGGTGGCCAAAGACTGCAAACCTCACTCAAGGAGAAAGATCTTGGGGTGAGTATAACACCGAGCCTGTCTCCGGAAGCACACATCAATCAGATAACTGCTGCAGCATATGGGCGCCTGGCAAACCTGAGAACAGCATTCCGATACCTTAGTAAGGAATCATTCAAGACACTGTACACCGTGTATGTCAGGCCCATACTGGAGTATGCAGCACCTGTTTGGAACCCGCACTTGATAAAGCACGTCAAGAAACTAGAGAAAGTACAAAGGTTTGTGACAAGGTTAGTTCCAGAGCTAAGGGGAATGTCCTATGAAGAAAGATTAAGGGAAATCGGCCTGACGACACTGGAGGACAGGAGGGTCAGGGGAGACATGATAACGACATATAAAATAATGCGTGGAATAGACAAGGTGGACAAAGACAGGATGTTCCAGGGAGGGGACACAGAAACAAGAGGCCACAATTGGAAGTTGAAGACACAAATGAGTCAGAGAGATAGTAGGAAGTATTTCTTCAGTCATAGAGTTGTAAGGCAGTGGAATAGCCTAGAAAATGACGTAGTGGAGGCAGGAACCATACACAGTTTTAAGACGAGGTTTGATAAAGCTCATGGAGCGGGGAGAGAGAGGGCCCAGTAGCAACCGGTGAAGAGGCGGGGGCCAGGAGCTAAGACTCGACCCCTGCAACCACAAATAGGTGAGTACACACACACACACACACACACACACACACCACGCACACACACACACTCTGGTAGTGTCCTTAACATGGTGGTGTATGAGGTTTTCCAGCACCACGTCCAACATCTTGGCTCTCCATGTTTCGGGACCCCCATGTGGCTCCAGGTCTTCCCAGTCAATCTCCCTGGGGGATTTCAACCACAGGGAGATTGACTGGGAAAATCTGGAGCCACATGGGGTTCACGAAACATGGAGAGCCAAGATGTTAGATGTGGTGCTGGAAAACCTCATGCACCAACATGTTAAGGACACTACCAGAGTGAGAGGGGAGGATGAACCAGCAAGATTGGACCTTGTGTTCACCCTGGGCAGCTCAGACATTGAGGACATCAAGTATGAGAGTCCCCTAGGAGCTAGCGACCACGTGGTTCTGTGCTTTGAATACATAGTAGAGCTGCAAGTGGAGAGAATAACAGGAGTTGAATGGGAAAAGCCTGACTATAAAAGAGGGGACTACATAGGGTTGAAGAACTTCCTGCGGGAGGTCCAGTGGGACAGAGAACTGGCAGGAAAGCAAGTACATGAAATGATGGAATATGTAACAACAAAATGCAAGGAGGCAGTGGAAAGGTTTATTCCAAAGGGCAACAGTAACAACGGGAAGACCAGAACGAGCCCCTGGTTTACCCGACGGTGTAAGGAGGCAAAAACAAAGTGCAATAGAGAATGGAAAAAGTACAGAAGGCAGAGAACACACGAAAATAGGGAGATCAGTTGCAGAGCCAGGAATGAGTATGCACAGGTAAGGAGGGAGGCCCAGCGACAGTATGAAAATGACATAGCATCGAGAATCAAGACTGACCCGAAACTGTTGTATAGCCACATCAGGAGGAAGACAACAGTCAAAGACCAAGTGATCAGATTAAGGACAGAAGGTGGAGAACTCACAAGAAATGATCAGGAGGTATGTGAGGAGCTGAACAGGAGATTTAAGGAAGTTTTTACAGTAGAGACAGGAAGTGCTCTGGGAAGACAGCACAGAAGGGAACATCAAGAGGGAATATACCAACAAGTGTTGGATGACATACAAACAACTGAGGAGGAGGTGAAGAAGCTCCTAAGTGACCATGACACCTCAAAGGCAATGGGACCGGACAACATCTCCCCATGGGTCCTTAGAGAAGGAGCAGAGATGCTGTGCGTGCCTCTAACCACAATCTTCAACACATCCCTTGAAACTGGGCAACTACCTGAGAAATGGAAGACAGCTAATGTAGTCCCCATATTTAAGAAAGGAAACAGAAACGAGGCGCTAAACTACAGACCTGTGTCTCTGACATGTATTGTGTGCAAAGTCATGGAGAAGATTATCAGGAGGAGAGTGGTCGAACACCTGGAAAGGAACAAGATTATAAATGAAAACCAGCATGGGTTCATGGAAGGCAAATCTTGTATCACAAACCTCCTGGAGTTTTATGAAAAGGTAACAGAAGTAAGACACGAGAGAGAGGGGTGGGTAGACTGCGTTTTCCTAGACTGCAGGAAGGCCTTTGACACAGTTCCCCACAAGAGATTAGTGCAGAAGCTGGAGGATCAGGCGCATGTAACAGGGAGGGCACTGCAATGAATCAGGGAATACCTGACAGGGAGGCAGCAACGAGTCATGGTACGTGAAGAGGTATCACAGTGGGCGCCTGTGACGAGCGGGGTCCCACAGGGGTCAGTTCTAGGACCAGTGCTATTTTTGATATATGTGAAAGACATGATGGAAGGAATAGACTCTGAAGTGTCCCTATTCGCAGATGATGTGAAGTTGATGAGAAGAATTAAATCGGATGAGGATGAGGCAGGACTGCAAAGAGACCTGGACAGGCTGGACATGTGGTCCAGTAACTGGCTTCTCGAATTCAACCCAGCCAAATGCAAAGTCAAGAAGATTGGGGAGGGGCAAAGAAGACTGCAGACAGAGTATAGGCTAGGTGGACAAAGACTACAGACCTCACTCAGGGAGAAAGACCTTGGGGTGACCATAACACCAAGCACATCACCGGAGGCACACATCAACCAAATAACTGCTGCAGCATACGGGTGCCTGGCAAACCTGAGAATAGCGCTCCGATACCTTAATAAGGAATCGTTCAAGACACTGTACACTGTTTATGTTAGGCCCATACTGGAGTATGCAGCACCAGTCTGGAACCCACACCTGGTCAAGCACGTCAAGAAGTTAGAGAAAGTGCAAAGGTTTGCAACAAGGCTAGTCCCAGAGCTCAGGTGAATGTCGTACGAGGAAAGGTTGAGGGAGATCGGACTGACGACACTGGAGGACAGAAGGGTCAGGGGAGACATGATAACGACATACAAGATACTGCAGGGAATAGACAAGGTGGACAGAGATAGGATGTTCCAGAGAGGGAACACAGGGACAAGGGGTCACAACTGGAAGCTGAAGACTCAGATGAGTCACAGGGATGTTAGGAAGTATTTCTTCAGTCAGAGTTGTCAGGAAGTGGAATAGCCTAGCAAGTGAAGTAGTGGAGGCAGGAACCATACATAGTTTTAAGAAGAGGTATGATACAGCTCAGGAAGCAGAGAGAGGACCTAGTAGCGATCAGTGAAGAGGCGGGGCCAGGAGCTGAGTCTCGACCCCTGCAACCACAATTAGGTGAGTACAATTAGGTGAGTACACACACACACACACACACACACACACCCCACACCCCCCCCACACACACACACCCACCACACACACACACACCCACCACACACACACATACACACACACACACACACACACACACACAGACACCCCCCCCACACACACACACACCCCACACACACACACACACACCCCACACACACACACCCCACACACACACACACACACACACCCCACACACACACACACACACACACACCCCACACACACACACACACACACACACACACACACCCCACACACACACACACACCCCCACACCCCCCCCCCACACACACACACACCCCACACACACACACACACACACACACCCCACACACACACACACACACACACACACACACACACACACACACACACACACACACACACACACACACACCCCACACACACACACACACACACCCCACACACACACACACACACACCCCACACACACACAAGACTCTGTATACCATTTACGTCAGGCCCATACTGGAGTATGCAGCACCAGTTTGGAATGCACACCTAGTCAAGCACGTCTAGAAATTAGAGAAAGTGCAAAGGTTTGCAACAAGACTAGTCCCAGAGCTACGGGGATTGTCCTACGAAGAAAGGTTGAGGGAAATCGGCCTGATGACACTGGAGGCCAGGAGGGTCAGGGGAGACATGATAACGACATATAAAATACTGCGTGGAATAGAAGAGGTGGACAACGACGGGATGTTCCAGAGATGGGACACAGACACAAGAGGTCACAAATGGAAGTTGAAGACTCAGATGAATCAAAGGGATGTTAGGAAGTATTTCTTCAGTCATAGAGTAGTCAAGCCGTGGAATAGCCTAGAAAGTGAAGTAGTGGAGGCGGGAACCATACATAGTTTTAAGGCGAGGTATGATAAAGCTCATGGAGCAGGGAGAGAGAGGACCTAGTAGCAATCAGTGAAGAGGCGGGGCCAGGAGCTATGACTCGACCCCTGCAACCACAAATAGGTGAGTACAAAGAGATGAGTACACACACACACACCCACCCACCCCACTGGGTTTTCTATTTTCTTACTAGTTCTTCTTTATTTCCTCTTATATCCACGAAGTGGAACAGAATTCTTCCTCCATAAGCCATGTATGTCGTAAGAGGTGACTAACATGCCGGGAGCAAGGGGCTAGTGACGAGTTTGTCCTGTATATGCTGTTAGATTTAAAAAGATTAACATTTGTTTCTCTTTTTGGGCCACCCTGCCTTGGTGAAATACAGCCAATTTGTTAAAAAAAAAAATCAGAAATGCACCTTAATTACTGGGAATGCTTCAAGTCCCTTGAACTATACTTCTGGAAAATAGCTGAGAATATCATAATTTACAGCTGAAAAAATTTGGAAAGACAGGTCCCAATTCTGAACATCAAAATTACTCTCTAAAAGAGCAAGAGGCTTGAGAGAGAATGCAACATACCCCCAAATGAAAAGTAGGGAGAGATAAAAGATAACTCTAAGTATAACCAACCCAAGATTTTTTAACAACTCCCTTCATACACAAAGAAAATTATTATCAGCAGACCCTTAGCTGTCTTCAAGAGAGTACCTGTTAATTTTGTAAAATTAGTTCCTGACCAGCCAGGCTGCAGTACATGAACTGTATTGCATGCAGCTAGCATCAACTTGACACATTATTAACCATGAGGCCTGGTCAGGGACTTTGCAATGGGAGCAGTGAACCCCAGAAATTCACTGAATAACCTAGCTGTTCCACCCTACCTTATCTCAGGTAGGCTCACCCTAGAGCTAAAAAACAAAGTAACAAAGGGCAATATGGCTAAAGCTAATGATCTGGGGTTCTGTATATTACAACCATGAGATGGCTTGAGATCACCAGACATGAACTATCTTTTTAATCCCAAAAACTTAGATTCAACATCCCTATTATAATTTGGAGCGTACCTTCAGCTCCAAAAAATGCAGCTTATTTTGAACATGAAATAATTAGGGTTGGATTTTCAGCACTGTTTAAATAATTTAGTAAGAGAAGCATGGGGAAAGTAGAGTCAAGAGACAAGCTAAGAACTGGCAACCAGAACTGAATGATGATAGTTACACTGAAGAATGAAGGCATCAGATAAATCAAACACAGGGTGATAGGATACAAAATAATTTATAAGAAAACTTTTCTAACACAATCAGGAAGAACAAGAGGCCATACCTGTAAACTAAAAGATGAGGTACAGAGAGGATACTAGCAAATCCTTCAGTGATTGAACAGTAGAACGAGTCAGAAGAAAGTAACAAATGAAGGAGAAAAGTCACATTACCATTACCTGAACAATTCACTAATAACCCAAACTTTCAAGAGGAAACAGTGGAAGATATTTCAATCAATGACCACCATTATCTCACTGTTGTAACCTAATAATGGTCCAGGTCACACTGAAATATTGTTTACTGTTCCCTATCAAAAACAAACATTAATGGAAATTTTTAACAAAAAATACATCCTAAATTAAAAGTTGGGACAATGTGATCTTTGCTCTGCTCCTGTAGCTACAATTTATATTGAAAAGTTAATTACAAAAACCCACAACTGCAACTAAGTGCAGATCATTGGCTTTATATAATTGCAAGGTCATCAGCCATATGCAAATACAAGGTTCACATACAAGTGAAAGTATCACCAAAACATGCTTCTGTTACATGTACAATGATTATATACACTATTTGCAACAAGAAAGAAATACTAGGCATATGATTACAATCACCTTGAACACTATGTATTTTTTAAATTTAAGCTTAGTCTTATCTCTGTATTTTGTGCTTATTCTCAATGCATTATCTTTTTATCTTCACCAGCTATAAAGATAATGCAGTACATTATATATCTGCCATTCTTATAATTGGTAAAATTAATATTAAATACAACCTTGTGGCTGGAAGAGGACGGTGTCTCAGTTTTGCTTCTGGCATTATCATATGCATCACCGTCATTTATAAAATCGTCATCCTCCAATGCCTTTTTGCTTTTGCGTTTTCTTTTTCGAGGCCCCAATTCTTCTTCCTCCACCTTCTTAATGGTATTGATAACCCTGTTCTGCAATAATATGAATATCACTAGATGTGTTACATGTTAGGGTAAAGTGGTAATATACAATGCAACAATTTATTTACGTATGTAATGTACTTTCCAACAACACTGGTGTCTGGGGTCCACAGCACTGCACCACCAACACTGGTGTCTGGGGTCCACGGTACTGCACTACCAACAGTGGTGTCTGGGGTACACGGTACTGCACCACCAACAGTGGTGTCTGGGGTACACGGTACTGCACCACCAACAGTGGTGTCTGGGGTCCATGGCACTGCACCACCAACACTGGTGTCTGGGGTCCATGGTACTGCACCACCAACAGTGGTGTCTGGGGTACACAGTACTGCACCACCAACAGTGGTGTCTGGGGTACATGGTACTGCACCACCAACAGTGGTGTCTGGGGTACACGGTACTGCACCACCAACAGTGGTGTCTGGGGTCCACGGTACTGCACCACCAACAGTGGTGTCTGGGGTACACGGTACTGCACCACCAACAGTGGTGTCTGAGGTACATGGTACTGCACCACCAACACTGTGTCTGGGGTCCACGGTACTGCACCACCAACAGTGGTGTCTGGGGTACACGGTACTGCACCACCAACACTGGTGTCTGGGGTCCACGGTACTGCACCACCAACAGTGGTATCTGGGGTACACGGTACTGCACCACCAACAGTGGTGTCTGGGGTACATGGTACTGCACCACCAACAGTGGTGTCTGGGGTACACAGTACGGTGCCACCAACAGTGGTGTCTGGGGTACACGGTACTGCACCACCAACACTGGTGTCTGGGGTCCACGGTAATGCACCACCAACACTGTGTCTGGGGTCCACGGTACTGCACCACCAACAGTGGTGTCTGGGGTACACAGTACTGCACCACCAACAGTGGTGTCTGGGCTACACGGTACTGCACCACCAACAGTGGTGTCTGGGGTACACGGTACTGCACCACCAACAGTGGTGTCTGAGGTACATGGTACTGCACCACCAACACTGTGTCTGGGGTCCACGGTACTGCACCACCAACAGTGGTGTCTGGGGTACACGGTACTGCACCACCAACACTGGTGTCTGGGGTCCACGGTACTTCACCACCAACAGTGGTATCTGGGGTACACGGTACTGCACCACCAACAGTGGTGTCTGGGGTACATGGTACTGCACCACCAACAGTGGTGTCTGGGGTACACAGTACGGTGCCACCAACAGTGGTGTCTGGGGTACACGGTACTGCACCACCAACACTGGTGTCTGGGGTCCACGGTACTGCACCACCAACACTGTGTCTGGGGTCCACGGTACTGCACCACCAACAGTGGTGTCTGGGGTACACAGTACTGCACCACCAACAGTGGTGTCTGGGCTACACGGTACTGCACCACCAACAGTGGTGTCTGGGGTACATGGTACTGCACCACCAACAGTGGTGTCTGAGGTACATGGTACTGCACCACCAACACTGTGTCTGGGGTCCACGGTACTGCACCACCAACAGTGGTGTCTGGGGTACACGGTACTGCACCAACACTGGTGTCTGGGGTCCACGGTACTGCACCACCAACAGTGGTATCTGGGGTACACGGTACTGCACCACCAACAGTGGTGTCTGGGGTACACAGTACGGTGCCACCAACACTGGTGTCTGGGATACACAGTACGGTGCCACCAACGCTGATGTCTAGGGTACACAATATGGTGCCACCAACACTAGTATCTAGGGTATTCAGTACTGCACCACCAACATTGCTGTCTAGTGTAAAATACAACTATGACTCCTACAAATTTATTATCATACTTTGGTCAAAAAAGTGGCTTATAATGTAAAAAAGAAAAATCCTGCAATTTTATTTTAATAAAAACAATTAGTAATTGTGAAAATCTGCCATGTAATAGACATGGAAGAATTTCAAGAGAGGCCATGCAAAGTAAGAAACTCTGTAATAAGTACAGTGGAACTCCGGTTTTCGTACATACCGGATATCAGACGTTACAGATTTAGAACCCTTTTTTGGGCAAAATTTTGTTCCGGATGTCGCACCTCAATCCAGAAATTATACGTATCAGACATGTCTGCCTGCCCAGGGATGCCGTTAGTCTGGCTTTGTCACTGGTTGAGTGATCATTCATCCAAAACATTTCGCAATTTATGCTCATTTCTTGATGGTGACTGCGAAATGAGCCACCATGGGCCCAAAGAAAGTTCCTGGTGCCAGCCCTTTGGTAAAGGGCTGAGAGAGAAGGGAGAATGTGCCTTCTTCAGTGATTCTACGATATATACAATTCTAAAGCAGCAGGAGTCGATAAAGGCTATAGTGCCAGCCAACGATAAAGTGTAGTATAACAGTGTAGCAAGTAAGTTAAGTGATTAAGCGATAGAAAAAGGACGACACAAAACTCCTTTGTTGTTGGAGGTACATAGGGGCCAGTGACAACATGTGCCACCCTGCGTATCTTCCACCACCCTAAACCAATGCCAGCATTTCCTCCAAGGTAAGTGTAAATCTTCTTATTTATAAATCTGGGATGCTTGAATGTGCATGGATGTAGTGCGGATGACAAAGAGATGATTGCTGATGTTATGAATGAAAAGAAGTTGGATGTCCTGGCCCTAAGCCAAACAAGGCTGAAGCGGGTAGGGGAGTTTCGGTGGGGAGAAATAAATGGGATTAAGTCAAGAGTATCTTAGGGATTTAGAGTTAATGAAGGGGTAGCAATAATGTTGAAGAATCAGTTATGGAAGGAGAAGAGGGAATATAAACACGTAAATTTAAGGATTATGTGGATTAAAATATGGGTTGGATCCGAAAAGTGGGTCATAATAAGCATGTATGCACCTGGAGGAAGGAAGGAAGGAAGGAAGGAAAGAGAGAAAGAGAGAAAGAGAGAAAGAGAGAAAGAGAGAAAGAGAGAAAGAGAGAAAGAGAGAAAGAGAGAGAGAGAGAGAAAGAGAAAGAGAGAGAGAAAGAGAAAGAAAGAGAAAGAAAGAAAGAAAGAGAGAAAGAAAGAGAAAGAGAAAGAGAGAAAGAGAGAAAGAAAGAAAGAGAGAGAAAGAGAGAAAGAGAGAGAGAGAGAGGGGGGGGTAGGTTAAGCGAATGTATAGGAACCTTTGAACCAAGCGACAAGAGTAATTGTGGTAGGGGACGTAAATGTTAAAGTAGGAGAAACATTTAGAGAGGGTGTGGTAGGTAAGTTTGGGGTGCCAGGTGTAAATGATAATGGGAGCCCTCTGATTGAACTTTGTATAGAAAGGGGTTTAGTTATAGGTAACACACATGTTAAGAAAGAGAGGATAAATAAGTATACAAGATATGATGTAGGGCAAAATAACAGTAGTTTGTTGGACTACATATTGACAGATAAAAGACTGTTGAGTATACTTCAGGATGTACATGTTTATTGAGGGGCCACAGATATATCAGATCACTTTTTAGTTGTAGCTACAGTGAGAGTAAAAGGTAGATGGGATACAAGGGAAAATAGAAGCATCAAATAAGAGAGAGGTGAAGGTTTATAAACTAAAAGAGGAGGCAGTTAGGGTAAGATATAAACAACTATTGGAGGATAGATGGGCTAGTGAGAGTATAGGCAATAGGGTCGAAGATGTATGGGGTATATTTAAGAATGTAGTGTTAGTGTTCAGCAGAAATTTGAGGTTACAGGAAAGTAGGTGCGGGAGGGAAGAAGAGCGATTGGTGGAATGATGATGTAAAGACAGGTTAAGAGAGTGGTGAAGCAATGTAAAAAGAGAGCAAATGAGAGTGGGTGAGATGTTATCAACAAATTTTGTTGAAAATAAGAAAAAGTTTAGGAGTGAGATTAACACTGAGGAAGCCTAGGGAACAAATGGATTTGTCAGTTAAAAATAGGAGAGGAGAATTATTAAATGGAGAGTCAGAGGCATCGGGAAGATGGAGGGAATATTTTGAGGAAGTGTTAAATGTTAATGAAGATAGGGAAGCTGTGATTTCTTGTGTAGGGGAAGGAGGAATAACATCTTGGAGTTAGGAAGAGCCAGTTGTGAGTGTGGGGGAAGTTCATGAGGCAGTGGGTAGAATGAAAGGGAGTAAGGCAGATGGGATAAAGATAGAAATGTTAAAAGCAGGTGGGGATATAGTTTTGGAGTAGTTGGTGCTATTATTTAATAAATGTATGGAAGAAGGTAAGGTACCTAGGGATTGGCAGAGAACGTGCATAGCTCCTTTGTATAAAGGGAAAAGGGACAAAAGAGTTCAAAAATTATAGGGGAAGAAGTCTGTTGAGTATACCTGGTAAAGTGAATGGTAGAGTTATTATTGAAAGAATTAAGAGTAAGACGGAGAGTAGGATAGCAGAAGAACAAGGAGGCTTTAGAAAAGGTAGGGGGTGTGTAGACCAAGTGTTTACTGTGAAACATATAGGTGAACAGTATTTAGATAAGACTCATGAGGTTTTAATGGCATTTATGGATTTGGAAAAGGCACATGACAGGGTGGACAAGGGTGCAATGTGGCAGATGTTGCAGGTGTATGGTGTAGGAGGTAGGTTACTGAAAGCAGTGAAGAGTTTTTACGAAGATAGTGAGGC
Source organism: Cherax quadricarinatus (assembly GCF_038502225.1). Lineage (NCBI taxonomy): Eukaryota > Metazoa > Arthropoda > Malacostraca > Decapoda > Parastacidae > Cherax > Cherax quadricarinatus. The sequence continues at coordinate 16,975,282 of NC_091330.1, forward strand.
TCAAGTTTGATAATGTAGGAAAGAGGGAGATTATTTCCCCTAAAAGTAGGCCTTAGACAAGGATGTGTGATGTCACAGTAGTTGTTCAGTATATTTATAGATGGGGTTGTAAGAGAAGTGAATGCGAGAGTCTTGGTAAGAGGTGTGGAGTTAAAAGATAAAGAATCAAACACAAAGTGGGAGTTGTCACAGTTGCTTTTTGATGATGACACTGTGCTCTTGGGAGATTCTGAAGAGAAGTTGTAGAGGTTGGTGGATGAATCTGATAGGGTATGTACAAGAAGAAAATTAAAAGTGAATATAAGAAAGAGTAAGGTTATAAGGTTAACTAAAAGATGAGGAGACGAAAGACTGGATATCAGATTGGAGGGAGAGAGTATGGAGGAGAATGTATTCAGATATTTGGGAGTGAAAGTGTCAGCAGATAGGTGTATGAAAGATGAGATGAATTATAGAACTGATAAGGGGAAAAGGGTGAGTAGTGCACTTAGGAGTCTGTGGAAACAAAGAACTTTGTCCTTGGAGCAAAGAGGGGAATGTATGAGAGTATAGTTTTACCAATGCTCTTATATGGGTGTGAAGCATGGGTGATGAATGTTGCAGTGAGGAGAAGGCTGGAGGCAGTGGAGATGTCATGTCTGAGGGCAATGTGTGGTGTGAATATAATGCAGAGAATTCGTAGTTTGGAAGTTAGGAGGAGGTGCAGGATTGCCAAAACTGTTGTCCAGAGGGCTGAGGAAGGGTTGTTGAGGTGGTTCGGACATGAAGAGAGAATGGAACGAAACAGAATGACTTCTAGAGTGTATAAATCTGTAGTGGCTGGAAGGCGGGGTAGGGGTCAGCCTAGGATAGGTTGGAGGGAGGGGGTAAAGGAAGTTGTGTGTGCAAGGGGCTTGGGCTTCCAGCATGCATGCGTGAGCGTATTTGATAAGAGTGAATGGAGACAAATGATTTTTAATACTTGATGTGCTGTTGGAGTGTGAGCAAAGTAACATTTATGAAGGGATTCAAGGAAACCGGCAGGCCGGACTCGAGTCCTGGAGATGGGAAGTAGTGTCTGCACTCTGAAGGAGGAGTGTTAATGTTGCAGTTTTATAAACTGTAGTGTAAAGCACCTCTCTGGCAAGACAGTGATGGAGTGAATGATGATGAAAGTTTTTCTTTTTCGGGCCACCCTGCCTTGGTGGGAATCGGCAGATGCGTTAATGAAAAATAATAAAAATTACGTATATTGTTTCAGTGTGAATAGTGGTGGTGGCCTCTGTTGCTGCCACCAACACCACTATATGTACAGCTTATGCTGTCAGTGGCCCTTATAAACCCAACACCACTACCACCACCACTCCTCACAAATGTAATGACATATTTTATTCTTTCTAGAGTATATATCATGTATCTATGCTATTAATATTGTTTATTATGTCATATTAGATGAATTGTAACAGATAAATAAGCCATATAGTTGATATTTTTTTATTTTTTTTTTATTATCACACTGGCCGATTCCCACCAAGGCCCGGTGGCCCGAAAAAGAAAAACTTTCACCATCATTCACTCCATCACTGTCTTGCCAGAAGGGTGCTTTACACTACAGTTTTTAAACTGCAACATTAACACCCCTCCTTCAGAGTGCAGGCACTGTACTTCCCATCTCCAGGACTCAAGTAGGTAGTAGGTTGGTAGACAGCAACCACCCAGGGAAGTACTACCGTCTTGCCAGATGACTGTGAAACAGAAACCTGTAACTGTTTTGCATGATGGTAGGATTGCTGGTTTCTTTTTGTCTCATAAACACGCTAGATAACAGGGATATCTTGCTACTCCTACTTACACTTTGGTCACACTTCACAGACACGCATATGCATATATATATACATACATCTAGGTTTTTCTCCTTTTTCTAAATAGCTCTTGTTCTAATTTATTTCTTCTATTGTCCATGGGGAAGTGGAAAAGAATCTTTCCTCTGTAAGCCATGCGTGTCATATGAGGCGACTAAAATGCCGGGAGCAATGGGCTAGTAACCCTTTCTCCTGTAGACATTTACTAAAAAAGAGAAGAAGAAAAACTTTATAGTTGATATTAGCGCATCATATTTAAGTGTTTTGTCCTGTCTCCAAACAATCTCCTCCCAACACGAGTCTTCAATAAATGTATGTAATAGTGATTTGAATGTTCATTTATCCATTTCATTAGTGCTTTATATCTATTTCTCATTTTGTTTTTTTGTATGGGAAATACTGCTTCAGTTTTCGTACGTTTCAGATTTAGAATGACCTTCTGGAATGGATTAAGTATGAAAACTGGAGTTTCACTGTACTAAAGGCCTCAGACAAAGCATTAACTTAGAAGACACTATTTACAAAAGACTTGCAAATGCTCGACAGCTACCCCCTGACTAAATTAGGCAAGATCAAGGATTTTACTTTCCTAGCATTTACCTTCACAAACAAACTGCTGGTGGCACTACATGTTTATAGTTCTTCTACAGTGTTTTTATCAATCTCCCATGTTCCTGTATATGGTCATACAACTCACCTTGATGTCTGCTATACTGCTTTTGGCAGAGGATTTAACAAATTTCAGCTTATCATCCTCAGGCATGCTAGCATACTGATTAGCCAGCTGACTGAAAATGCGTTGACTCATGGCTGACTCGTAACCATAATCATCCTCATCACACTGCTCCTCCCCTTTGGCAGTAGTAATGTCCTGCAGAAAATAAACACATAATTGTTACATTTCTTAATAATGCATTAATAGAAATACCATACTATACTAGGTGATATATGTATAGTGCGGATCCCCAACTCATCAACGAGTGTGTGTTTCCTATGATTCAACTCATCAAGAAGTACTGTAGTTTGTAACCCTCAATCTGCTAACCTACAGAAAAATGATACAATAATACAAAGGATTGTCATGTATCACACATTCATAAGCTGCATATTGGCATTCAAGAAACTATTATTTGTCAACATTATAGCCTTTGGACTTTGCTCGTCAGTGAAAACTGACTTAACACAGGGACCACTCCTTGTATTTTATATATCTGATATTCTTTTTGGTATACCTGAAAGTACCATATATATACTGAAGTGACTTTGAAAAATAAGCCACGACAAAAACTTCACTATGCAGACCTTTTAACAACAGCTTAATGAAGTTTATTGTGTAATCACTTAACTTGGGCAGCATTTCATAACACATCTGATGTACAGGTACAGGAGGGCCCCTTATATACAGCTCCCACTTTTCAATGTTCCATATTTTCGTTGGCTTTCAACTGAGCCATTGTTCATTACATTCGGTGTTTTTAGCATTTTTCTGCTGTTACCACCATTTTTCATCAACAGTTGTGTAATGGAAGGATGAACGGCATATTTTAGATTAAGTATTTTACGTACTGTGTATTTATTTTAGTTTAACTTTCTTTTAACCCTTTCAGGGTCGCCAGGCCCTCTCCGAGACTTGTTCTCAGGGTCGGCCAAATTTAAAAAAAAAAAAAAAAAAAAATCTTACGAAAAGATAGAGAATCTTTTCCCGATCATAATGACACCAAAAGTATGAAATTTGATGGGAAAACTTACAGAATTATGCTCTCATGAAGTTAGCGGTCTCAACGATGTTTACGCATCGGTGATTTTGCCCAATTTGAGCCCTATTTTCGGCTAATTCCAGTGTACTAGTCGACAAAAATCATAACTATTTCGCTAGAACTCTATTTTTTTTCTATCGAATGAGTACAAGAAACCACCCATTTACCGATTTCAACTATCCAATACAGTGGTCAGAACTTAGCAATTTTGCCAATTTCACACAAATTTTAAAAGATGTCAATTTCTGAATAGGGTCCAGAATAAGCAAGAAAGACATTCCTGGCACTAAAATAACATTTCCTCTGTTCATTAGTCACGTCCCCATGCCCCTCTTACATTCTTTTGCTTTCCACTTTGAATTTTTATTCTCACAAAAAATAGAAGATTTACTGTTATGCAGACTACTGCATTAGTGTAGAAATGGTATAAATAATATCAGCACACTTGTGAAAGAATATTAGACTCGCCAGTTGACATGTATTGGATGCTTAGCATGATTTGTTTACTTTTGAACTTTGGTAAAAATTGAACATTTCTGCTAATTTGAGCTCAATTTCAAGGTACTTTTCATTGTAAAACCAGTCAAAATCATCTCAATTTCTGTAATATGTCTTCCATTCTATAAAATGAGACCAGGAAAACTAGAATGCAACAATAAATACCATACGAAAATACAGTGCAAAGTCGCTGTTTTAATCCAAAAACACGGTCAATTTTTTTTTTCTCATTATGCACTGTGTGCTGCAGATTTTTTTTTTTTTTTTTTATACTGCGCACACTGACCACACAGACCCATTCTTTCGTATGTAGGCCTACCAGCTTTCTTTCACTAGATTTGAGGGTGCTAGAATTTAGGCGTACTAGTATGTCAAAAACCCTGGTGCCTAAGTCGTACTAGTACGGCTGAAACCCTGAAAGGGTTAATGCCTAGCTGTATTGAACATTTAATACAGTGGAACCTTGATGTTTGAATTTACTTAGTTCCTAGGTGGTGTTTGAACTGCGAAAAGCTGAATGTCCGAAACAATATTTCCTAGGCTTTAATTATCATCCTCACACACAGGAGGATGTTGAACTGACTCTTCCAAAAGTCTCCGAGTTAGGTCAGTGTCAGAGGTCACTTCAAAGCCTTTTTTAAACAGGGCTTTCATTTAAAGTTTTTTTACAAATGAATCTTAAACAAGTTGGCACTTTCAGACTACAAAAACCATTCAAAGACCAGGTCACTCTTTTCTGAACACAAATGTTCTGACTCTTGTTTGTTTGAGGTTGGGTACATTTGAACACAAAGGTTCCACTGTACACGAAAGTGCACCCCTTGATGTTGGTGAGGGGCTCTTGATTTAGGGAATTGGATCTGTGCTCCAGTTCCCCGAATTAAGCCTGAATGCCTTCCACATCCCCCCCCAGGCGCTGTATAATCCTCCGGGTTTAGCGCTTCCCCCTTGATTATAATTATAATAATAATAATAATAATGTACACGAAAGTGTAAACACATTATCAGGCATTTTTGATAATGAAAAAACTGTTATTTTTCACCTATCAGCAATTTTTGCTTATCACTTGGGGTTGTGAACCTTAGGAGCCGTATGAATGGGGTTTGCCTGTACTTTCATTTAATTTTATTATTTACTTATAGTACAATTGGTAAAATGCAACAAAATCATATACAATATATTTTACTGTAGTTCTTTACTTAGCAATGCAGAAATTTACAGACTAATTTAACTTATCAGGATATGATACATTAGGGAACAATTTTGGTGAATGACAACTAGTTTCCAAACAGTGGAGAGGTATACAAATACAAGGTGATCAGTCCTTCAACATTGAGGGAAAATGGTTACGTATAAAAAAAAAAAAAACTTACCTTAGCATCTTCTAGAACAGACTTGGAAGCTCCTTTGTTTCTGTTGATCATGGCTTTGACACGCTGATTGGATTTCCTGTCTTGTGCTCTCAGAGCCAGCAAATTCTGAGATAACAGGAGAGAGGCTTAAATAAAAATGCAGTACTGTATTGAACAGTATGTTGCATTTTTTTGGAACAAAGATTAAAATTCATCCTTGCATCATTCCTATTCTCAGGATCTCTACCTGGTAACTGTTCTCTGCAGCCCAGGCCTCCTGAGTGACAGCCTGGCCAGTAAAGATGTGATGTTTGTATTTTTGTCAAAGTCCTAAAGCACATACTACAACCTGGTTGATAAGCTATAATCTACAGGAAGTAATCAAATTCACCTCAAGAATTCAATTAGGTAATGGCCGTTATATTTGATGAGGCCAGTACTGTAAAGCCTTGAACCCTTTACACTTATTTAAATATCTCTCAGTGAACTTACTATTTTTTTTATTATCACACTGGCCGATTCCCACCAAGGCAGGGTGGCCCGAAAAAGAAAAACTTTCACCATCATTCACTCCATCACTGTCTTGCCAGAAGGGTGCTTTACACTACAGTTTTTAAACTGCAACATTAACACCCCTCCTTCAGAGTGCAGGCACTGTACTTCCCATCTCCAGGACTCAAGTCCGGCCTGCCGGTTTCCCTGAATCCCTTCATAAATGTTACTTTGCTCACACTCCAACAGCACGTCAAGTATTAAAAACCATTTGTCTCCATCCACTCCTATCAAACACGCTCACGCATGCCTGCTGGAAGTCCAAGCCCCTCGCACACAAAACCTCCTTTACCCCCTCCCTCCAACCCTTCCTAGGCCGACCCCTACCCCGCCTTCCTTCCACTACAGACTGATACACTCTTGAAGTCATTCTGTTTCGCTCCATTCTCTCTACATGTCCGAACCACCTCAACAACCCTTCCTCAGCCCTCTGGACAACAGTTTTGGTAATCCCGCACCTCCTCCTAACTTCCAAACTACGAATTCTCTGCATTATATTCACACCACACATTGCCCTCAGACATGACATCTCCACTGCCTCCAGCCTTCTCCTCGCTGCAACATTCATCACCCACGCTTCACACCCATATAAGAGAGTTGGTAAAACTATACTCTCATACATTCCCCTCTTTGCCTCCAAGGACAAAGTTCTTTGTCTCCACAGACTCCTAAGTGCACCACTCACTCTTTTTCCCTCATCAATTCTATGATTCACCTCATCTTTCATAGACCCATCCGCTGACACGTCCACTCCCAAATATCTGAATACATTCACCTCCTCCATACTCTCTCCCTCCAATCTGATATTCAATCTTTCATCACCTAATCTTTTTGTTATCCTCATAACCTTACTCTTTCCTGTATTCACCTTTAATTTTCTTCTTTTGCACACCCTACCAAATTCATCCACCAATCTCTGCAACTTCTCTTCAGAATCTCCCAAGAGCACAGTGTCATCAGCAAAGAGCAGCTGTGACAACTCCCACTTTGTGTGTGATTCTTTATCTTTTAACTCCACGCCTCTTGCCAAGACCCTCGCATTTACTTCTCTTACAACCCCATCTATAAATATATTAAACAACCACGGTGACATCACACATCCTTGTCTAAGGCCTACTTTTACTGGGAAAAAATTTCCCTCTTTCCTACATACTCTAACTTGAGCCTCACTATCCTCATAAAAACTCTTCACTGCTTTCAGTAACCTACCTCCTACACCATACACTTGCAACATCTGCCACATTGCCCCCCTATCCACCCTGTCATACGCCTTTTCCAAATCCATAAATGCCACAAAGACCTCTTTAGCCTTATCTAAATACTGTTCACTTATATGTTTCACTGTAAACACCTGGTCCACACACCCCCTACCTTTCCTAAAGCCTCCTTGTTCATCTGCTATCCTATTCTCCGTCTTACTCTTAATTCTTTCAATTATAACTCTACCATACACTTTACCAGGTACACTCAACAGACTTATCCCCCTATAATTTTTGCACTCTCTTTTATCCCCTTTGCCTTTATACAAAGGAACTATGCATGCTCTCTGCCAATCCCTAGGTACCTTACCCTCTTCCATACATTTATTAAATAATTGCACCAATAATTTTTTTTTTTTTTTTTTTTTTTTTAATAAAAAAAAATACAACAAGATGTTACTCCTCCCTGCCCAATTCATGAAATCACTGCCATCCTTTCATAAACATTTAATAGAAAGAATATTTTGAGGCACTATCTTTCTAATACATCCATCTTCCCATCTAGCATCTGTTTTTAATGGCCAAGTCTATTTGGTTCCCAGGATTTCTCAAGTTCTTTAATCTTCCTCTAAAATTGTTTTTAACCCTTTGACTGTTGAGATCCCAAATTCTGAAATGTGTCTGTGACACAAAATATTCGAAAAAAAAAATTATTTTTTCTTTTGAAATGATGGAGAATCTTTTCCCAATGGTAGTGACACCAAAAGTACATAATTTGATGGAAAACTCATGGAATTACACTCTCGTGAAGTTAGCAATCTTGGTGATATATACGCATCAGCAATTTCACCCACTTTGAGCCCTATTTTCGGCCAATTCCATTGCTCCAGTCGACCAAACTCATAGCTATTTCTTTAGAACTCCATTTGTTTTATCGATTGAGTACAAGAAACTGCCCATTTACCAATCATAACTACCCAATAAAGTGGTCAGAAATTGGCAACTTGGCCAATTTCTTGCAAATTAAAAAAATGACAATTTCAAAATAGGGTCCAAAATAAACATGCAGACATTCCTGGCACTAAAATAAAAAAATTTCTGTTCATTAGTCACGTCTCTAGGCTCCTCTTATATTACTCTTGCTTTCTATTTTGAACTATTATTCACACAAAAAATAGATTTACTGTTATGCAGACTACTGCATTATTGTAATAATTGTATAAATAATGTCAACCCATTCATGACTGAATATCAGACAGGCCAGTTGGACGAGTACTGGACGATGATGTCATTTCTTTAATCTTGAACATCGGCAAAAATCGAACATTTCCACTACTTTGAGCTCAATTTCAAGGTCCTTTTCATCGTGAAACCAATCAAAATCATCTCTATTTCTGTAATATATCTTTCATTCTATCTAATGAAACCAAGAAAATGAGAATACAACCATAAATATTATAAGAAAATACGCCTCAAATTCGGAGTTTTAATCCAAAAAACATGGTCGGAGTTTTTTTTTTCCATCATGCACTGTGTGCTGCAGGATTTTTTTCATACTGGACACACTGACCACACAGACCCATTCTCTCACGTGGGCCTACCAGCTTTTTCCCGCTTGATTTGAAGCCGCTAGAATTTTGGCATATTAATACGTCAAAAACACTGGCTTCTAAGATGCATGCATATGACACCGACAGTCAAAAGATTAAGCCTTAGCAAAATTTGGAAATAAAACTACCATTATCTCATTGGCTTATCTTTTGCATTCCCTACTTTTTCCAACTTTCATTTTTCTCTCCACATACTTTCCCTTTTGTACATCATTTATACATTGTAAAAACCTCTTGTATGGTAACTTTTTCTCTCTTACTACCTTCTTTACCTCACCATTCTACAATCATTCCTCTTCTCACTTGCACCCACACTCCTATACCCACAACCTTCTGCCACACACACTACCACTGCATTCTTAAATCTACCCCCATACCTCTCTGACCTCCTCATTACCCGTACTCTCTCTCGTCCACCTTTTTTTCAATAGTTACTTATATCTTTCCCCCCATTTCATTTAATTCATCCACTTTCACTTCTTGTATCCACCGATTCCATTCTCCTTGTCTACTTTACTCTAGTTATCAATAAGTTATGAGACAAATTTGTTGCTTCTCCAAAAATATTCACATCCATGATGCCCATTTCATACTTAAAACCATATACGAAATACAAAACTATAGAAATAAGAAGTGCAACTACTGTAAAAAAAAAAAAAAAAAAACTGTAATGATTTTAACCTTTTGACTGTCGCAACCCCAAATCCTGAGGTGTCTCGTGGTGTCACAAAATATTTGAAAAAACAAAAACAAAAAAAAAATCTTATGAAATGATAGAGAATCTTTTCCCCATGGTAACGACACCAAAAGTACAAATTTTGATGGAAAACTTACGGAATTACACTCTTGCGAAGTTGGTGACCTCGGCGATATTTATGAATCGGCGATTTCGCCTACTTTGAGCCCTATTTTCAGCTAATTCCATTGTTCCAGTTGACCAAACTCATAGCTATTTCTTTAGAACTCCATTTGTTCTATCGATTGAGTACAAGAAACTGCCCATTTATCGTTTCCAACTACCCAATAAAGTGGTCAGAAATTGGCAATTTGGCTAATTTCACACAAATTAAAAAATTTGTCAATTTTAAAGTAGGTACAGAATGAACAATGCACACATTCCTGGCTCTAAAATAACATTTTCTTTGTTCATCAGTCACATCTCCAGGCCCCTCTGATATTACTCTTGCTTTCTATTTTGAATTTTTATTCAAACAAAAAAATAGAAGATTTACTGTTATGCAGACTACTGCAATATTGTAATAATTGTATAAATAATATCAACCCATTCATGACTGCGTATCAGAATGGCTAGTTGGACATTTATTGGACAATGACTTCATTTGTTTACTCTTGAACATCAGCAAAAATCAAACATTTCCCCTACTTTGAGCTTCATTTCAATGTCCTTTTCATAGTAAAACCAATCAAAATCACCTCTATTTCTATAATACACGTATGTTTTTCATTCTATCAAATGTGACTACAAAAACGAGAATATAACCATAAAAACTATATGAAAATACACCTCAAAGTCAGTGTTTTAATCCAAAAATACAGTTAGAGTTTTTTTTTCTCATTGTGCACTGCGTGCTGCAGGATTTTTTTTATACAGTGCACACTGACCACACAGAACCATTCTCTCACATGTGGGCCTACCAGCTTTCTCCTGCTTTATTTGAAGTCGCTAGAATTTTTGAGTATATATACATCAAACACATTGGCTTGTAAGATATATATATACGACCGCAACAGTCAAAGGGTTACTCAAAATAAACATGAATCAATTTATAGTCAGCTCAATATTCTGTAGGAACTTACTTCCTTTTTTCTCCTTGCCTCTTCATTCTCCTTTAGTTTTAATTCTTCTTTCCTGCTTAACACAGCTTTTATTGCCTCCAACTTAGGAGCCGGTCTTTCCACTTTCTTCGGTCTGGAAACCTTTGTAGAAAACCTGCTCACCAAGGCCTGAAATGGATAATGCAGCTTTATAAATATGTTCATTTGCTTGCTTCAGAAATTCATACTTTTATTAACTGTAGATAACTATTGCTTGATTCTCCATGGGGAAGTGGAACAGAATTCTTCCTACGTAAGCCATGCGTGTCGTAAAAGGTGACTAAAATGTTGGGACCAAGGGGCTAGTAACCCCTTCTCCTGTATATATTACCAAATTTAAAAGGAGTAAATCTCGTTTTTTCCTTTTGTTCCACCCCACCTCAATGGGATACGGCTGGTGCGTTGAAAGAAAGGAGGACTACTGCTTGAAAATACTGTGGCAAATATTTAGAAGATAAGCTCTCTAAATTGGTCAAAGAATTTATGATATATCTATTTTAATCAGTCCTATCATGTTTTGCTGTACTGGTTTTATTTCCAGTATGGCAACAGCCAGCTATGGTAATTATTACAGCCTCTCCTCACTCAGCGACGTACTTGTTTACCAATGACTCAGGCTTATGACAGGCTCTCTGATCAGTTTGCATACCTAAATATATAGTATTAAGAACTGATTTCCTCTAGTCTGTTTATTATAATATACAGTAAATTACTGTAGGTAGTAGGTTGGTAGACAGCAACCACCCAGGGAGGTACTACCATCCTACCAAATGAGTGTGAAACAAGCCTGTAATTGTTTTTCATGATGGTAGGATTGCTGGTCTCTCTCTGTCTCATAAACATGCAGGGTTGCAGGCACGTCTTGCTACACATGCATATACAAGCATATATATACTAACCCCTCTGGGTTTTCTTCTATTTTCTTTCTAGCACTTGTTCTTGTTTATTTCTGCTTATCTCCATGGGGAAGTGGAACAGAATTCTTCCTCCGTAAGCTATGCATGTCGTAAGAGGCGACTAAAGGCTGGGAGCAATGGGCTAGTAACCTCTTCTGTATAAATTACTAAAAATAAGGATAAGAAAAACTTTATAAAATTGGGATGTTTGAATGTATGTTGATGTAGTGCAGATGATAAGAAAGAGATGATTGCTAATGTTACAAATGAAAAGACGTTTGATGTCCTAGCCCTAAGTGAAACAAAGCTGAAGGGGGTAGGGGAGTTTCAGTAGGGAGAAATAAATGGGATTAAGGCAGGAGTATCTGAAAGAGTTAGGGCTAAGGAAGGGGAAGCAATAATGTTGAAGGATCAGATAGGGAGAGAAAAGAGGGAATATAAATGTATAAATTCAAGGATTATGTGGATTAAAATGAGGGTTGGATGCAAAAAGTGGGTCATAATAAGTGCGTATGCACCTGGAGAAGAGAGGAGTGTAGAGGAGAGAGAGATTTTGGGAGATGTTAAGCGAGTGTGTAGGAATTTATGAGCCAAGTGAAAGTAATTGTGGTAGGGGACCTATATGCTAAAGTAGAAGCATTTAGAGAGGATCTGGTAGGTAAGTGTTGCATGCAAAGAGTATGTACCCTGTATTCGGAGCATGTGAACACACTCATAAAAGGCTACCTTCCCAACCAGCGAACCAGGTCGCTAAGGGTTTGACGATATACGGGGCCCCATCGTCAAATCAGCACCTAGGTTCAGCCAATCATATTGTGGAACTGGCAATTGTGAAGGTGACATGGATACCACTCACATTCTCACCCTTGTCATTTTCACCCAGCTGCTGGTTGAACACGGTTGTCCATTCTGTCTCCAGGCTGTGTCTTTGCCTTTTGCTTTACCGTGTTGAACACATTTATTTCCAAATGTATATAGTGTACGTACTAGTAAATACTTAGAATCGCACTTGAAGGAAAATATAATTCAAAGCCATTCAGCTGTGTTTGTTCTGCTCCTTGCTCCCCTTTACACCCAGGATAACAGGCCTTATTGTTCCTGGGTTGTAATATGGGTAGCCTGTCTGAGAGCTGGAGCTGGACTTAGAGCAGGAGTTGAGCCTAGAGTTGAAGCTGAAGCAGGAACATCAAATAGCTTGCTGTCTGGCATTGCATCAGCTTTGCCAACGCTTTACAAAACTTTGTGTGTCAGCTTTGCATTTTTCTTTCTTTATGGTCGGCCTGCTATTGTGTGATCGGTGACAGCTTACTATTTTGGCGTGTCAATTGCTTCGCTATGGTCAATCTTGCTGTTGTGTGAATATTTTGCAGTTGGTTTTGCTATTGCTCTTGTATGTGCGTACTCTGCATTCGTGTCAGCCTTGCTATAATGAATCTGCAGTCGTATTGTGCATAGCTACTTGAGTGTGTTGCAAGTAGCAGGTTGGGGATTAAATGCCACCTTTAAGAGTCCGACGATTAGTGACTGAGTTTACTCTACTAAACCTGCCTAAGTTCTCTCTACAGCATTGTTGGCATATTGCTCGATCTATTGGCATTGATTATCAAAGAACTCGAACTGCGGCGCAACTTCATAATCTTATTCACAGTAAATTAGAGACAGAAGCAGACATGGCACACCAGATTGACGTGTCCCCAGCTGCAGGAACTATTAATAAATCTCCACTTAGGTTTCTGCAGAATGGTCGAGAGACACCTCAGCAAAACTAGCAGCCTGGTGAAGCAAGAGATGTGTCAAGTTTGTCTCAGGGTGAGTCTGCTTCATTAGCACTTGAGTTAGCCAGACTCAATCTTGAACAAACTAAAGAGCAGCGTGCTTTTGCTATGGAGGAATTTGATAGAGAGAAGGAGAGGAGGCAATATAAAGGACTTTAATTTGCAAGGGGCAGTACAGTTTGTTCCTAGTTTCCTTGATGAAGCCGAGCCAGAACAGTTTTTCGAAGCTTTCAAAAACCAAGCTCGAGTCTTAGGGTGGCCTGAACAGCATTAGGCGTCATTGGTTCACACAGCATCGTTTGGTAAGGCACAGGAGTTTACATCAGTGTTAAATGACACTGAATTTAGCAACTATCGGGTGGTGAAGACCACAGCTTTTACCAGATGGTATAAAGCAAGTGGTGTCGCAACCTTCAGTGAATTGATTCAACTTATCTTGGTGGATAACCTGCTGGAGTCTGTGGGACCAGACGTTAGAGTCTTTCTGCAGGACCATGTCTTAACCACAGCACTGGAGGCAGCCAGGTTGGTTGATACTTTTGAAACCAACTACTCCTTGTCTGAGCAGCCCCATCTCTCTTTTCAACAGCCTGGCATGAGCAGAGATCGTCAACATTGGAGGATGAAGTGCCGGCAGGAAGGAGAATGCTTACGTCAGCCAACTATGTCACCTGGTGAGACAAGCTACTCAACTTATGGTCAACCTGGTGAGCGACAAACCACTCAACATGGTGTATCCCGACAACAGTACCCAGAGCAGCATCAGTCACAATGTCAGCAGGGAGCAAAGGTCAAGCCTGTCGTTTGCTTTTATTGTAATAAATCCGGCCACATTCGCCCAAACTGCCCAAATAAACCCCAACCATTAGGGAAAATTTATAATGTCCCTAGTAACATGACCTTGAAAGAAGTAGAGAAAGGGATGGCCCCTTATTACTGTACGAGTCGTATATTCCTTCAGGAAGACTCAAAGAAAACTGAAGTCAGGACCTTTAGGGATATTGGAGCATATTGCTCACTTATAAGAAAGGGAATACTTCGCCTTTCTGAACACACTTCATTGCAATCCTCTGTTCTGTTAGAAGCTTTTGTAGGAGCAATCTTTTCTGTCCCCTTGCATAAAATATATAGAGTGCAGATATTACACTGGATATTTGACTGTAGGTGTATCTGAGGGATTTCCAATGAAAGACGCAGTGTTATTACTGGGTAATAACATTACCACTTCTAGTAAGTCTCCAGAACCAATAATGATTAATTCTTCTCCGATGTTGGCCATAACTTGGGGAAAACCCCAAGGAATCTCTGATGAGAATGCTAACCTATCCTTGGACGACTCTGATCTCGGAATAGCCAATTTGTTTTACAAGGAAAACTGACCAGGGCCTCTTAAATTTAGTGAACAGACCCAGATCAAGCCTTCATATTCCAGGGTTGCAGGATTGCCAAATGTGTCTGTTTCCATGCCCGAGGGACTGTCCTTCCAAGCGGAACAGCGAAAAGACCCTTCATTGAATTTCAGTTTTCAGGCAGCCATGGGTAAATCCTTTCCAGATCACTTGGTCAAATAGAAACTTAAAAGCAACTATTTGATTTGCACTGAGACTGGTAAGGAGATAGAGGGTAGGCAACAGGCAGACGGGTTAGTGGTTCCAATGAAGTTTAGACCTCAAATATTAAATATAGCTCATGTACTTCATTAGGAGGACACCTAGGAATTACTAAAACGATATATATGATATTAAAAGAATTTTATTGGCCAAAATTAAGGCAGGATGTGAAGAATCATATCCGCTGTTGCCGAGAATGTCAACAAGTAGGGAAACCTGGACATTCCATTAAACCTGCACCTCTCCAGCCTATACCTGCTGATGGAGAACCTTTTGCAGAGTTAATTATAGATTGTGTAGGTCAGTACTTATTTACCGTTATGGATAGAGTAACTAGATACCCAGAAGCAATTCCCATGCACAGTATTTATACAGTACTAAAGCAATTCTTAAAGCTTTAACCAAGTTTATCTCTTGCTTTGGCATTCCCAAATCTATTCAAAGTGATCAAGGTACTAACTTCATTGAAAAAGCCTTTAGGGAAACTTTGACTAGGCAAGGGATAATTTACAACTTATTCACTGCCTATCATCCTCAGTCCCAAGGCGCCTTAGAAAGATTCCGTCAGACGTTAAAAACCATGATGAGAACTTTTTGTATGCATTTTCCAACAGACTGGGATGAATCACTACCTTTGTTGTTGTTTTCAGTAAGGAAAACTGTGCAGGAGTCTGCAGGGTATAGTCTGTTTGAGCTGATCTTTGGCCACAATGTACGAGGTCCTTTTCAGGTGCTCAAGGAAGGATGGATGGGAGAAGACGTTAGCTCAACACTCTACAACCCTTCTTCAAGGCTGCAAGTGGCACGTCAGTTAGCCAAGGCTAACTTAAAGGCAGCTCAAAACAAGATGAAACAGAGGTATGACAGAAATTCACAGTTTCACTCCTTCCTTCCAGGAGACAAGGTGTTGGTACAGGAATCTATACCTGGCCACACCTTGAAAGCCAGATTTATGGGACCTATGCAAATTGTAAGTAAATTCTCCCCTTGACAAGACCTCAAAAACTAAAACTTACCACATTAATCAAATTAAAGCATTTAATACACGAGATAAAGTCCCAGTAATGACTCTGTCCTCTACCTCTGAGGATGTCCCTGACTCTGCACTATTTCTGGAATTAATGTCAAGCTTCCAAATTCTGTCCTCCTCAAGGACCCTAAACCTTTAATGGTGGGGCTATCTAAGATTCAAGTAACAAGTTTAAATTGCGCTTCTACAATCTTACCATGATATTTTTTCGGATGTGCTGAAAAAATGTACATTAGGTTATCATGATGTAGATGTGGGAAACTCTAAACCTATTAAACTCTTCCCCTACATAGCTAATCCTGAAAAACAGAGGCTACTTCAGCACGAGGTAGACTTTCTATTAGAGCATGGGTTAGTGTAGGAGTCACCTAGTCCATGGACTTCACTGTGCATCCTTGTTAAAAAGGCTGATGGAGGTTTTCGAATGTGTACAGACTACCGTTAGGTGAACGAGGTCACAATTACAGATGCTTACCCTCTTCCTAGTCTGGATGACGTAATCGACTCTGTGGGCAAGGCTACTTTTGCATCCAAGTTAGATCTCCTTAAAGGTTACTATCAAGTACCTTTGACAGATAAGGTGAAGGAAATCTCTGCCTTTGTAATTCCAGGTCATTATCAATATACAGTTACCCCTTTGGAATGAAAAACTCACCCTCTTCATTCCAGAAAATTATCCATCAGGCTATTAAAGGACTTGACGGCACTGCAGCTTATCTAGACATTATTGCTGTATTGGATACTTGGGATCACACATGTTTAGGCTTAAGGCTGCCTTTGAGACCTTCCAGAGTTCCCACTTAACTGTTAATTTATTTAAGTCTTACTTTGGCCAGGCTACTGTTAATTTTTTGGGCCATGAAGAAGGTAGTGGTAAAGTTGCCCCTAAATTTGCTAACGTTCTTGCCATTAAAGATTATCCAATACCTCATAAAAGGAAATCCCTTCAACGTTTCCTAGGTATGGTAGGATTTTATAGAAGATTCTGCAAAAATTTCTCAGATATTGCAGCCCCTCTATCCTCACTTACCAGTCACAAAGTTCCCTTTAATTGGACCCCAGAATGTCACAATGCTTTTACAAAAGCAAAAAGATTACCTTGTACTGCACCCATTCCTTTGTCTCCAGACTTCTCCAAACCTTTTTCATTACAGGTTGATGTTTGTGAGTCTGGGGTTGGGGCAGTACTTTTGCAAGCAGGGAACAATGGGTTGCAGCCTGTGGCTTACTACTCGGCCAAGTACCAGCCGCACCAGAGGGCCTACTCTACAAATGAAAAAGAGCCCTCGCTCTGGTACTGGCCTTGGAGCACTTTGATATATATGTGGGCCAGACTTCACAAGTGGTCACAGTCTACACTAACCACAACCCTCTAATTTATCTTCAGCATATAAGGAATCACAAGAATAATGAGGTGGACCATCAAGCTGCAACCTTATAACATATGTATTAACCCTTTCAGGGTCCAAGGCCCAAATCTGGAGTCACGCACCAGTGTCCAAGAATTTTCAAAAAAAAAATTTTTTATTTTTTCTTATGAAATCATAGAGAATCTTTTTGTGAAGGTAATAAAACAAAAAGTACGAAATTTGGTGGAAAATTGCCGAAATTATGCTCTCGCGAATTTTGATGTGTCAGCGATATTTACGAATCGGCGATTTTGCCGACTTTGACTCCCATTTTAGGCCAATTACATTAATCCAATCAACCAAATTCTTAGCTATTTCACTAGTATTACTTCTATTCTATCGATTGAGCACAAGAAATCGCCAAGTCAAATGTTTCAACTACAAAATAAAGTGATCGGAAATTGTTAATTTGGCCAATTTAACACAAAATTCAAAATATTCCAATTTCAAAATAGGGTCCAGAATGAACAATGTAGGCATTCCTAGCACTAAACTAACATTTCCTCTGTTCATTAGTTATGTTTTGAGGCTTTACAAATAAATTCCATTTTGATTTTTTATTCACATAATGAATTTTTATTCACACCAAAAAATAGAAGATTTACTGTTATGCAATACTGTAATAATTGTATAAATATCATCACCATATTTGTGAATGTATATTAGACCCACCAGCTGACGTGTATTAGACGTGTGAGGTCGTTTGTTTACTCTTGAATATCGGCAAAAATTTAACATTTCCGCTACTTTGAGCTCAGTTTCAAGCCATTTCCAATGCTAAAACCAATCAAAATCATCTCTATTTCTGTAATATGTCTTCCATTCTATCAAATGAGACCAAGAAATCGCAAATACAACTATAAAAAACATACGAAAAAACACTGCAAAGTTGCTGTTTTAATCGAAAAATCATGATTTCATTTTTTTTCTCTCATTATACACAGTGTGCTGCAGGATCTGTTTTATGTGGTGCACACATACCACATAGATGTATTCTCTCATATCTAGGCCCAAATGTACCACTCACAGTTTATCAGAGTGAGCTGAGCTCATGGCGTAGATCTACGGTTTGGACTCTGAACGTAAAGCCGTAGATCTACGGGACGGACCCTGAAAGGGTTAAGCACATTGGAAATAAATGGTATAAAATACCAACACAATGGAAATATAAACACATATGCAGTATAATGTGATCCTGTTTGTGACTTGAAAAAGCCCACTGTGTGGGTGAAACGTAGTCAATAAAGGATCACATTATACTGCATACGTGTTTATATTTCCATTAAGCACATTGCTGGCCCAGATAATAAGTTGGCTGATTCTTTATCAAAAGTATAGAATTTATGTGTGTATTAGGTTAGGATGTGTTAGGGACCTTTAGTAACCAGTTTCAAGCTCTTTTTTCCCCCTTGGAGGTGGAAGCCTAGTCCTGAGCCTTCTTGGGGTGGGGGTGTTGCATGCAAAGATTATGTACCCTTTATTTGGAGCATGTGAACACACTCATAAAAGGCTACCTTCCCAACCAGGTTGCTAAGGGTTTGATGATTTATGGGGCCCCATCGTCAAATCAGCCAATCATATTGTGGAACTGGCAATTGCGAAGGTGATGTGGATACCACTCACATTCTCACCCTTGTCATTTTCACCCAACTGCTGGTTGAACACAGTTGTCCATTGTCTCCAGGCTGTGTCTGCCTTTTGCTTTACCATGTTATACACATGTATTTCCAACTGTATGTAGTGTACATACTTGTAAATACTTATAATCACACTTGGTGAAGGAAAATATAATTCAGTCATTCAGCTGTGTTTGTTCTGCTCCTTGCTCCCCTTTACACCCAGGATAACAGGTCTTATCGTTCCTGTTTGGGGTGCCAGGAGTAAATGATAATGGGGAGCATTTGGTCAAACTTTGTATAGAAAGGGGTGTGGTTATAGGTAACACATTTTAAGAAAGAGGATAAATAAGTACGTATACAAGATATGATGTAAGGCAAAATGACAGTACGTACTTGGACTACGTATTGGTAGATAAAATATTGTTGGATAGACTGCAGGATGTATATGTTTATAGAGGGGCCACAGATATATCAGATCACTTTTTAGTTCTAGCCACAGTGAAAGTAAAAGGTAGATAGGATAAAAGGAGAATGGAAACAGCAAGTAAGAGAGAAGTGAAGATTTATAAACTAATGGAGGAGGCAGTTAGGGTAAGATATAAACAACTGTTGGAGGAGAGATGGGCTAGTGAGAGTATAGGCAATGGGGTAGAAAATGCATGGGGTAAGTTTAAGAATACTATAGTGTTAAGAGTGTTCAGCAGAAGTTTGTGGTTACAGGAAAGTGGGTGCAGGAAGAAGAGCAATTGGTGGAATGATGATGTAGAAATAGTAGTAGGAGAGAAAAAGTTAGCATATGAGAGGTTTTTACAAAGTAGAAGTGATGCAAGGAGGGAGGAGTATATGGAGAGAGAGAGAGAGAGAGGTTAAGAGAGTGGTGAAGCAATGTAAAAAGAGAGCAAATGAGAGTGGGTGAGAAGTTATCAACAAATTTTGTTGAAAATAAGAAGTTTTGGAGTGAGATTAATAAGTTGAGAAAGCCTAAGGAAAGAATGGATTTGTTAGTTAAAAATAGGAAAGGAGTGTTATTAAATGGAGAGTTAGAGGTACTGGGAAGATGGAGAGAATATTTTGAGCAATTGATAAATGTAGATGAAGACAGGGAAGCTGTGATTTCGTGTATAGGGCAAGGAGGAATAACATCTTATAGGAGTGAGGAAGAACCAGTTGTGAGTGTGGGGGAAGTGAGTGGGGCAGTGAGTAGAATGAAAGGGGGTAAAGCAGCTGGGATTGATGGGAAAATGATAGAAATGCTAAAAGCAGGTGGGGATATAGTTTTGGAGTGGTTAGCTTTTATTTAATTAATAAATGTATGGAAGATAGTAAGGTACCTAAGGATTGGCAGAGAGCATGCATAGTTCCTTTGTATGAAGGCAAAGGAGACAAAAGTGTGTAAAAACTATAAGGGAAGAAGTATGTTGAGTATACCTGGTAAAGTGTATGGTAGAGTTATTATCGAAAGAATTAAGAATAAGATGGAGAGCAGGATAACAGATGAACAAGGAGGCTTTAGCAAGGGCAAGGGGAGTGTAGACCAAGTGTTTGCAGTGAAACGAAGGTGAACAGTATTTAGATAAAGGTAAAGAGGTATTTGTGGCATTTGTGGATTTGGAAAAGGCATATGATAGGGTGGATAGGGAGGCATTGTGGCAAATGTTGCAAATGTATGGACTAGGAGGTAGGTTATTGAAAGCGGTGAAAAGTTTTTACGAGGATAGTGAGGCTCAGGTTAGAATATGTAGGCGAGAGGGAGATTATTTCCCTGTAAAACTAGGCCTTAGACAGGGATGTGTGATGTCACCATGGTTGTTCAATATATTTATAGATGGAGTTGTAAGAGAAGTGAATGCTGGTGTGTTGGCAAGAGGTGTGGGGTTAAAAGAAAAAGAATCTAACACAAAGTAGGAGTTGTCACAGTTGCTCTTTGCTGATGACACTGCTTTTGGGAGATTCTGAAGAGTAGTTGCAGAGGTTGGTTATGGCATGTAAAAGAAGGAAATTCAAAGTAAATACATGTATAGGAAAGAGTAAGGTGATGAGGATAACCAAAAAATTAGGTAATGGATCGAACATTTCTGCTACTTTGAGCTCAATTTCAAGGTACTTTTCATTATGAAACCAATCAAAATCATCTCAAATTCTGTAATGTGTCTTCCATTCTATAAAATGAGACCAGGAAAACTAAATTACAACCATAAACAGCATACGAAAATACAGTGCAAAGTTGCTGTTTTAAACCAAAAACACAGTCGGAGTTTTTTTTTTTCTCATTATGCACTGTGTGCTGCAGAATTTTTTTTATACTGTGCACACTGACCACATAGACCTATTCTTTCATATGTAGGCCTACCAGCTTTCTCTCACTAGATTTGAAGGCGCTAGAATTTTGGCGTTCTAGTATGTCAATAACCCAGGTGCGTAAGCCGTACTAGTACGTCGGAAACCCTGAAAGGGCTAGAAACCTCTGGGGTACTTTCCTCCAGGACAGCACTAGACCCCTCAGGATCATTGTCCTCCAGGACTACACTAGCACCCTCAGCACTGTCCTCCAGGACTACACTAGCACCCTCAGCACTGTCCTCCAGGACTATACTAGCACCCTCAGCACTGTCCTCCAGGACTACACTAGCACCCTCAGGAGCACTATCCAAGACAGACCCGTCCCTACCACCCATCATATTTTCCCAGCTCTCATACCATGCTGACATGTCTTTCAAGAAGGATCTTTTATTGACGTTTTTGTCTTTTAATATAGATGTCATTTCCTCATACAGGTGTATCTCGTTTGGGCAGACCCAAAAACCTCTCTCTGATGTTATGTCAAGTGTGGTCACTGGTTTAAAATCTCCCTGCATATACTATGGGACCATTTAAAACAGAGATGGCAAGCAATCCAGGCATGTTTTCGTCCCTTACCCTTTCTGCAGACTACACAGATCTTCATGGTGGTGGTCATCTTACAATACTTGACAACTCTCCTAGCTAGCTAGTCTATAATTCCTGGAAGTACTTAATTTTTTTTTAACAGATCTTCCGGTTTGACTATTTCCAATGAAAACTGTTTGAATCCGCCAGAATCCAGTGAATTCAGAAGAATCCGGTTTGTGGATCACTATACAGTATATTTTTACTAAATCGCCTTAACAGTAGATCTGTCTATCTGTACTGTATCTATTTGTTGTAGTTACTGTTTGGGTGTTTGATGAGGGCGTGTAAAGCCCCATCAGTTAATAAAGCCAGTCAGAAAATACCTTGTTATCAACGAATCCATTTGAATCCGATCATTGGACAAAATCCAGCAATCCAGACAATCTGAGCGAATCCAGATTAGTGGATCACTGAGCAGTTTTGGACTAGCTCATGAAAAGGGCTCTGGAAAAATATTAAACAGAGTAAAATGTGTTCAGTTTGATACAGAAAGCATAACTTGTGTGTTTGGGCACAGGTGGCTTCTGTAATGAAGATTATTGGAGGAATATTTGATTTTCGTCGTGTATATTGCGACCGCTGCTAACTACAGGTTTACCACAAACTGTATATGTCACTCAATCACAATAAGTACTAATAATTATACATTGTTTATCATATTTCTAAAAAACTACGCTTTTTTTATTTCCTCGAGATTTTGCACCTCTTCTTATTTCAACAGGAATGTTTTACCCCTGGTATCACTCATTTGTATGTCAGGTACACTTGTCGACCTGCCTGAGAGGTTCTGGCGACTGCTGGCAACTGTTTACAAAATGAACCTGCCTCTAGGCCTAACACTTCACTTTTAAACTTCACCTTATCATTTATTATCTATACACCACAGTATATCTATATTACTACAGTACCACTGTCTGTACGCTATAACACTATGTATAACACACTATTATCAGGGAGACTGTCTTTCCTCTGACAAAAAAGTTCTAATAATATTTTACAACAGCACTCTAGGCCTAAAGTTTCCCCCTGAAGTATGGGTATGCTTTGTTATTGTACACTGATTCTCCTTTTTTGACTCGGTAGATATTATTTTCTGCTAGACTAGTTCCAAGCGCTGGAGGGATATATCTTACAAGTTTACGGGAACAGTTTAAAGTTCTAGCACACAAGAAAGACCATGAAAAACATGAAAGAACACGGTGGCATGGCACACGGCGGCAGATACTAAAGGAGGTGTTGTGTGCAAGGGGTTTGGACTTCCAGCAAGTGTGCGTGAGCGTGTTAGATAGGAGCGAATGGAGACAAATGTTTTTTTTAAGACTTGACATGCTGTTGGAGTGTAAGCAACGTAACATTTATGAAGGGATTCAGGGACACCGGCAGGCCAGACTTGATTCCTGGAGATGGGAAGTGCAGTGCTGGCACTCTGCAGGAGGGGAGTTAATGATGCAGTTTTATAACTGTAGTGTAAGCATGCCTCTCACAAGACAGTGATGGAGTGAATGATGAGAGTTTTTCTTTTTCGGGCCACCCTGCCTTGGTGGGGAAATGGTTGGTGTGTTAATAATAAAAAAACTACTCTATAAACATTTAAAAATATACCAGAAATGTTATAAATGGTGCAAAGTGACATTAAAACAATATCAGAAATGGCTGAAACAAATCCACTACCATTATAGTATGCTCCTCACTTAGCGACAAATTAATTTACCGACCAGGTCTTAGGAATGGAATTCCGTCGTTAAATGAGGAGAGGCTGTATTTTATTTGGTGGCTAGTGGCTCAGTGGTGGTTCAATTCTGGAGAGTGGAGATTCTGAACTAGGCTTACTTACACCTCTTGCTTCTGTTTGCCAAACAGCAATAAGTAGTCATGCACCACATATCGTTTCAGTCAACGACAGACCACATATACAACGAAGGCGTGAACAAACCTATTGAGCTGCCAATCGTATAAGAGTATAGAACATACAATGTACAGCAAATAATGCTTGATAATGATAAACAACTATGTTACTGATTTATGTACTGTATTTACTATACAGCCTCTCCTCACTTAATGATGGGGTTCCGTTCCTGAGACCACATCGGTGAACAAATTCGTTGCTAAGCAAGAAGTATACGTACTATAATGGTAGTGGGTTTGTGTCAACCATTGTTTTAATGTCACCTTTGCACCATTTATAACATTTCTGGTATATGTTTAAATGTTTATACAGTAGTGTACTGTATATTGTAATAAACAGAATAAGAGGAAATCAGCTCTAATATACATTATTTAAGTATGCATACTGGCCAGAGAAAGACATTGGTAAATGAGTACGTCGCTAAGCGAGGAGAGGCTGTACTATACTTTTTATTGTCATTCCAGAGTGTAATCTTTCTACTCATAAAAAGGTTTATTGTAAAACCAGTATGGAGTACAGTGGAACCTCGCCTAACGAACGCATCGCATAACGTTAAAACCGCCTAGCGATACATTTTAACGCAAAAATTTTGCCTCGGCTAGCGCTAAAAAAACTCAACGCGGTTTGTTCGAGACGCGTCCATGTGCGGCCTGAGCCCGCCTCACTTGTTCCGTGGGTGCCAGTGTTTACAAGCCAGCCATCGCGGTCGCTTCCAAGTATACAATTTGAACATTTCTCATTATCACAGCCTTTTTAGTGATTGCACCTGCAAAATAAGTCACCATGGGCCCCAAGAAAGCTTCTAGTGCCAACCCTACAACAAAAAGAGTGAGAATTACTATGGATATGAAGAAAGAGATCATTGCTAAGTATGAAAGTGGAGTGCATGTCTCCAAGTTGGCCAGGTTGTACACAAAACCCCAATCAACCATCGCTACTATTGTGGGCAAGAAAACGGCAATCAAGGAAGCTGTTCTTGCCAAAGGTGCAACTTTGTTTTCGAAACAGAGATCGCAAGTGATAGAAGATGTTGAGAGACTGTTATTGGTGTGGATAAACGAGAAACAAATAGCAGGAGATAGCATCTCTCAAGCGATCATATGTGAAAAGGCTAGGAAGTTGCATGACGATTTAATTAGAAAAATGCCTGCAACTAGTGATGATGTGAGTGAATTTAAGGCCAGCAAAAGTTGGTTTGAGAGATTTATGAATCGTAGTGGCATACATAGCGTGATAAGGCATGGTGAGGCTGCCAGTTCGGACCACAAAGCGGCTGAAAAATATGTGCAGGAATTCAAGGAGTACATAGACAGTGAAGGACTGAAACCTGAACAAGTGTTTAATTGTGACGAAACAGGCCTGTTTTGGAAGAAAATGCCAAACAGGACGTACATTACTCAGGAGGAAAAGGCACTCCCAGGACATAAGCCTATGAAAGACAGGATTACTCTGTTGGTGTGTGCCAATGCTAGTGGTGATTGCAAAGTGAAGCCTTTATTGGTGTATCACTCTGAAACTCCCAGTGTGTTCAGGAAAAACAATGTCCTCAAGGCTAATTTGTGTGTGCTGTGGAGGGCAAACAGTAAGGCATGGGTCACTAGGGACTTTTTCTATGACTGGTTACACCATTCGTTTGCCCCCACTGTGAAAAATTACCTAATTGAAAAGAAATTAGACCTTAAGTGCCTCCTGGTATTAGACAATGCTCCTGGTCATCCTTCAGACGTGGCAGAGAGACTTTCTGCGGAAATGAGCTACATTAAGGTGAAGTTTTTGCCTCCTAATACCACTCCTCTCCTGCAGCCCATGGACCAGCAGGTCATTTCCAACTTCAAGAAACTGTACACAAAAGCTATGTTTGAAAGGTGCTTTGTAGTGACCTCAGAAAATCAATTGACTCTAAGAGAGTTTTGGAGAAATCACTTTTTTTTTTTTTTCCAACAAGTCGGCAGTCTCCCACCGAGGCAGGGTGACCCAAAAAAGAAAAAAAAATCCCCAAAAAGAAAATACTTTCATCATCATTCAACACTTTCACCACACTCACACATTATCACTTTAGCATCCTCAATTGTGTAAACATTATAGGTAAGGCTTGGGAGGAAGTGACTAAGAGGACCTTGAACTCTGCTTGGAAGAAACTGTGGCCAGAATGTGTAGACAAAAGGGATTTTGAAGGGTTTGAGGCTAACCCTGGGAATTCTATGCCAGTTGAGGAATCCATTGTGGCATTGGGGAAGTCCTTGGGGTTGGAGGTTAGTGGGGAGGATGAGGAAGAGTTGGTGGAGGAGGACAATGAAGAACTAACCACTGATGAGCTGCTAGATCATCTTCAACAGCAAGAGGCCACACCTGAGGAAACTGCTTTGGAGGAGGGGATAGAGAAATTGAGGAAGTTGCCTACTTCAAAGATTAAGGAAATGTGTGCAATGTGGCTTAAAGTGCAAACCTTTTTTGATGAAAATCACCCTCATACAGCTATTGCAAGCCGTACTGGTGACTATTACACTGACAATGTTGTGAAACACTTCAGGAATGTCATAAAGGAACGGGAGGTACAGGCCTCTATGGACAGATATGTTGTGCGACAGAGGTCCAGTGACTCTCAAGCTGGTCCTAGTGGCATTAAAAGAAGAAGGGAAGTAACCCCAGAAAAGGACTTGCCACCTCAAGTCCTAATGGAAGGGGATTCCCCTTCTAAACACTAACACCATCAACACTCTCCCCTCCTCCCATCCCATCAATCATCACCAGATCTTCAATAAAGGTAAGTGTCATGCAACTGTGCATGTCTTCTTCAGTTTGTGTGTATTAAAATTAATATTTCATGTGGTAAAAATTTTCTTTTGTTCATACTTTGGGGTGTCCTGAATGGATTAATTTGATTTCCATTATTTCTTATGGGGAAAATTAATTCACCTAACGATAATTTCGCTTAATGTTGAGCTCTCAGGAATGGATTAATAGCATTAGGCAAGGGTCCACTGTATTATGCCGGCAGCAGTCTTATACATCTTGTCTTTTTTTTTTTTTTTTCTTTAAACACAGGGTTTGACAAGGTTAAGGATCCCTAGCTATTTACTGCACCTCTTGATAGCATCATTTTCCCTTGTTCTTACAAGCCAATCTATGATGAAAAAACAAACACACCACATAGCTTAGGTATGTGGTAGACTATACCATCTAGGTTTGTGCAAGTACACTATAACATTTGCACCAACACAAAATCTACCTAATGACACATTTCTCAGAATGTATCCCCGTTGTTAAGCATCACATGACTGTGTGCGAGTGTTAACTGATTGGTGTGGGTTGCATCTTGAAGAAGAGTACCAAAGGATCCACATGGAAATAAACCATGTTGACTGGCTTTCTTTGAGTATCCTGG
Organism: Cherax quadricarinatus; assembly: GCF_038502225.1. NCBI lineage: Eukaryota > Metazoa > Arthropoda > Malacostraca > Decapoda > Parastacidae > Cherax > Cherax quadricarinatus. The sequence goes on from NC_091330.1 coordinate 17,002,486, forward strand.
GTTACTAACCTGATGAATTATTAATGTGAACAAAATCTTCATCATTCAGACTACTTAGGTAAGGCAAACTGTCCCAGCTTTTTAATGAAATTTGCATCTCTAAAATTTGTCACTCATACAAAATGTTAGAATTTCTAAAAATTAACTTACAGTTTATACTACATACACTGTACATTATGTTTCACTGAATGCTTTCACAGCTTACTGGCTTACATTTACAAATCTATGCTATTATAAAGTACAAATAAAATGTACAAACATAAGAGTGGAAGACTGCAGTAGGCCTACTGACCCATGCTAGGCATACCCTGGCCACGAGGGCGTTCGCACCCCGGCCACGAGGGCGTTCGCACCCCGGCCACGAGGGCGTTCGCACTCCGGCCACGAGGGCGTTCGCACTCCGGCCACGAGGGCGTTCGCACCCCGGCCACGAGGGCGTTCGCACCCCGGCCACGAGGGCGTTCGCACCCCGGCCACGAGGGCGTTCGCACTCCGGCCACGAGGGCGTTCGCACCCCGGCCACGAGGGCGTTCGCACCCCGGCCACGAGGGCGTTTGCACCCCGGCCACGAGGGCGTTCGCACCCCGGCCACGAGGGCGTTCGCACCCCGGCCACGAGGGCGTTCGCACCCCGGCCACGAGGGCGTTCGCACCCCGGCCACGAGGGCGTTCGCACCCCGGCCACGAGGGCGTTCGCACCCCGGCCACGAGGGCGTTCGCACCCCAGCCACGAGGGCGTTCGCACCCCGGCCACGAGGGCGTTCGCACCCCGGCCACGAGGGCGTTCGCACCCCGGCCACGAGGGCGTTCGCACCCCGGCCACGAGGGCGTTCGCACCCCGGCCACGAGGGCGTTCGCACCCCGGCCACGAGGGCGTTCGCACCCCGGCCACGAGGGCGTTCGCACCCCGGCCACGAGGGGGGTTCATACGCTAACCACTTGGGGATGTTTGTACACTCAACACTAGGGGGTCGTACACTGGCCCCACGGGGGTGTTATACGGCGGCCACTGGCCAGTGTAGTTGGTACCCAGACTACCAGGTTTGAAAGAACATGGGGTTATTGGAGCACTGACCCCCACCACAACTTAACTTAAGGTCACTATACTACCATACATCAATCATCATACACAATCATTACCATCATCTTGGTCCTTAAACTAATACTCAACATATTTTATATCACACACTATAATGTAGAGAAAAATAAATCGGCTCATTATTAATTTAGTTATCAATTTTGACCTTTCATCTTCAACATTAACCCCAAAAGATGAATAAATGGGAGAAAAGGAGGCAATTATAGACCAGAAAAACATGAAAATTTGAGTTTAAAAGGCAGAAAAGAGGGAAATGAAGTGAGAAAGCGTAGTGAAGATAAAAGAGGGTGAGGGCTCTTCTTACTTCTTGCTTGTTAAACTTGTCGTTGTCCTTGGCCAGTTCTAGCAGGTAGCTGAAGTCCATGGTGGCGGCCCCGGCCACGCCTCACACACTTATACTCTGCCAGAAACTCAAAATGAAGCAGTTTCTGTGACCAAATGTGGGAGGTGGATGATGGAACAGCTGGGGCGGCGGCGGCGCTGGCGGCGGCACTGACGCTGCTGCTGCTGCTGCTGCTGTGCCACCATTACTACCACCACTACTACCACCACTACTACCACCATTACCACCACTACTACCACCGCTACTACCACCACTACTACCACCATTACTACCACCACTACTACCACCACTACTACCACCACTACCACCACTACTACCACCATTACTACCACCACTACTACCACCACTACTACCACCATTACCACCACTACTACCACCGCTACTACCACCACTACTACCACCATTACTACCACCACTACTACCACCACTACTACCACCACTACTACCACCACTACTATCACCACTACTACCACCATTACTACCACCACTACTACCACCACTACCACCACTACTACCACCACTACTATCACCACTACCATTACTACCACCACTACTACCACCACTACTACCACCATTACCACCACTACTACCACCGCTACTACCACCACTACTACCACCATTACTACCACCATTACCACCACTACTACCACCGCTACTACCACCACTACTACCACCATTACTACCACCACTACTACCACCACTACTACCACCACTACCACCACTACTACCACCACTACTATCACCACTACTACCACTACTACCACCATTACTACCACCACTACTACCACCACTACTACCACCACTACTACCACCACTACTACCACCATTACTACCACCACTACTACCACCATTAAGAACATAACATAAGAACGAAGGAACACTGCAGAAGGCCTACTGGCCCATGCGAGGCAGGTCCAAGTCTCCTACCGGCTTAAGCCAATGCACCCACCCTAGTCAGGTCAGGTCACATTGACTTAAGGGAGGAACACGGCAACCGACCTGGTAGCACAAGCTATCAGGTCCAACTCACACCCACCCACATCCACTCATGTATTTATCCAACCTATTTTTAAAGCTACACAACGTTGTGGCCTCTATAACTGTACTCGGGAGTTTGTTCCACTCATCCACAACTCTATTACCAAACCAGTACTTTCCTATATCCTTCCTGAATCTGAATTTTTCCAACTTAAAACCATTGCTGCGAGTCCTGTCTAGGCTAGATATTTTCAGCACACTATTTACATCCCCTTTATTTATTCCTGTCTTCCATTTATACACCTCAATCATATCCCCCCTAATTCTACGTCTTTCTAGAGAGTGCAGATTCAGGGCCCTTAGTCTATCCTCATAGGGAAGGTTTCTGATACATGGGATCAACTTTGTCATCCTCCTTTGTACATTTTCCAGAGAATTTATATCCATCCTGTAATACGGTGACCAAAACTGTGCAGCATAATCTAAATGAGGCCTAACCAAGGATGTATAGAGTTGAAGAACAACCTGAGGACTCCTATTATTTATGCTTCTTGATATGAAGCCAAGGATTCTATTAGCTTTATTGCGAACACTTGTGCACTGTTGTCTTGGTTTCAGATTACTGCTAACCAGAACTCCTAAATCTTTTTCGCAATCCGTAATATTAAGATCTACATTATTTAGTTTATATGTGGCATGGTTATTGTCCTGTCCAACATTTAGAACTTTGCATTTGTCTATATTAAACTGCATCTGCCACTTCTCCGACCACTGCATCAGTCTATTCAAATCTTCCTGGAGTGCTCGAATGTCCTCGTCAGAATGAATTCGACGGCCTATTTTGGTGTCATCGGCAAACTTGCCGATGTCGCTCTTTATGCCCTCATCTATGTCGTTTATGTAGATTGTGAACAGCAGGGGGCCCAACACTGACCCCTGTGGAACACCGCTCGTAACGCTTCCCCACTCTGATTTCTCCCCATTTATGCAAACTCTCTGCTGCCTATTTGTCAAACATGCCTCTATCCAGGAAAAAATTTCTCCTATTCCATGTGCTTTAATTTTCCTCAATAGTCTCTGATGTGGGACCCTGTCAAAAGCCTTACTGAAGTCCATATACACAATATCATATTCATTACCATGATCCACCTCCTCAAATACCTTAGTGAAAAAAGTTAATAAATTCGTAAGGCAGGAACGCCCCTTTGTAAAACCATGCTGAGATTCGTTGATTAATTTATGCTTTTCAAGGTGGCTACGAACTGTCTCGGCAATTATTGATTCCATAAATTTTCCCACTATGGAGGTTAGGCTTATTGGTCTATAGTTCGAAGCTAAGGACCTGTCACCTGTTTTGAAAATAGGTATCACATTTGCCATTTTCCACTTATCTGGCACCATGCCCGTTTGTAGTGATATGTTGAAAAGATTAGCCAAAGGTGTGCTAAGCTCCTCTTTACATTCCTTTAGAACCCTTGCATACAGTTCATCAGGGCCTGGGGATTTGTTAGGTTTTAATTTATCTATTTGCCTAAGGACCATGTCACTTGTGACCCTAATCGTGCACAGTTTATTCTCGTCCTGTTCTACATAATTTATCGTTACTGGAATATCGCTGGTATCCTCCTGTGTAAAAACTGAGAGGAAGTATGTGTTAAAAATTCTACACATTTCCTTATCACTGTCATTGAGCTGACCCGAGGAACTTTTGAGTGGGCCTATCTTGTCCCTGATCTTACTTCTGTATACCTGAAAGAATCCTTTTGGGTTAGTCTTCGATTCTCTTGCAACTTTAACCTCATAATCTCTTTTTGCTTTTCTAATTCCCTTTTTTATTTCTCTCTTTAACTGAATATATCGATTTCTTAATTGCCCCTCTCCTCTTTTGATTTGCCTATATATGCCTCTCTTTTGACCAATCAGATATTTTAATCTATTGTTCATCCATTTAGGATCATTTTTGTTTGATCTGATTTCCCTATTTGGAACATAATTTGACTGAGCAGCTAGAACTATGCCCTGGAACGCATCATATGGGCAACCATCACCACCTACCTGACCCTTAGTCAGGTCATTCCAGTTCAGCCCACCTAAGTAATTTTTCAGTCCTATGAAATCAGCCAAGCGAAAGTCAGGGACGGAGACTTGATTGCCATTATTAGGGGAATTCCATGATATATTAAAACTGAGTGATTTGTGATCACTTTCCCCAAGCTCATCATTAACCTCAAGATTATTAATTAGTGTTTCCCTACTGGCAAGAACCAAGTCAAGGAGGTTATTTCCCCTAGTAGGCTCTGTCACAAACTGTTTTAAAAAACAATCCTGGATCGTATCAAGAAAGTCACCTGACTCTAAATTTCCTGTCAAATTGCTCCAGTCAATCTGTCTATAGTTGAAATCTCCCATTAGCACAACATTTTCGTATGTAGATGCCTTACGAATTTCGTCCCAAAGAAGTTTACTGCACTCCCTATCAAGATTTGGGGCCCTGTAAATCACACCCAAAATTAGTTTTTCTCGGCCCTCGAGAAGCTGTAACCAAACAGATTCAGTGGCTGATGCTTCTAATTTAATATCTTGTCTAACACAACAATTTAAATTGTCTCTGACATACATCGCTACTCCACCACCTTTCCTGTTGACCCTGTCAGTGTGGAATAATTTATAGCCTTGTATGTGACATTCAGAGGGCATCTCTCTATCTTTCAGATTGAGCCAGGTCTCTGTTATAGCAATAATATCTGTTTCCTGCACTTGCAATTAATCTTAGCTCATCTATCTTATTTCTTACACTCCTGCTATTAGTATAGTAAACCTTAAGGGAGCTAGTCCCTTGCTGCCCTCTGCTGTCCCCCTTTGTTTGCTGACCTGATCTATTGTCTTTATTTATAACTTCATGCTGAGTGCCTTTTATACATTTACTGTTTCCAACCCTAGTGTTGCAACCTGCTTGTTTCCCACACACACCCATACCTCTATCTTTCATCAGTTTAAAATCATAGGCATTTCACCAATGGCCTTCTCAATCGAGTCTGCAAGTGCTACCACCCCTGCCCCAGAGAGATGTACACCATCCCTTGCATACATATCATGTTTGCCATAAAAGTTGTTCCAGTAGTCAATGAATGGGATTGCAAGTTCCTTGCAGTATCTGTCTAGCCAGCAATTTACACCAATTGCCCTAGACAACCATTCATTTCCTACTCCCCTTCTACTACCTCCACTACTACCACCACTACTACCACCACTACTACCACCACTACTACCACCACTACTACCACCACTACTACCACCACTACTACCACCATTACTACCACCACTACTACCACCACTACTACCACCACTACTACCACCACTACCACCACTACTACCACCACTACTACCACCACTACTACCACCACTACTACCACCATTACTACCACCACTACTACCACCACTACTACCACCACTACTACCACCACTACTACCACCACTATTACCACCACTATTACCACCACTATTACCACCACTACTACCACCACTACTACCACCACTACTACCACCACTACTACCACCACTACTACCTCCACTACTACCACCACTATTACCACCACTACTACCACCACTACTACCACCACTACTACCACCACTACTACCTCCACTACTACCACCACTACTACCACCACTACTACCACCACTACTACCACCACTACTACCACCACTACTACCACCATTACTACCTCCACTACTACCACCATTACCATCATTACTACCACCATTACTACCACCACTACTACCACCACTACTACCACCACTACTACCACCACTACTACCACCACTACTACCTCCACTACTACCTCCACTACTACCACCACTACTACCACCACTACTACCACCACTACTACCACCACTACTACCACCACTACTACCACCACTACTACCACCACTACTACCACCACTACTACACACACTAGACACATTGTGGTAGTCTACAAGCCTCCGGATGCAACATCCCAGCAATTCCAGGAACAGCTGTTAAAAATTGACCACTGTCTGGAAAATCTTCCAGCTCCTGCACCCAACATCTTGCTCCTGGGGGATTTCAACTTAAGGCACCTAAAATGGAGGAATATAGCAAATAATATTGTTGCAGTAATAACACCAGGAGGCAGCTCTGATGAAAACTCACACTCACACGAGCTTTTAAACCTCTGCACAAAATTCAATTTAAACCAGCAAATAATAGAGCCTACTAGACTGGAGAATACACTAGACCCCATCTTCACTAACAATGATGATCTGATAAGAAATGTCACCATATCAAAAACAATATACTCAGATCACAACATAATTGAGGTTCAGACATGTATGCGTGGAGCCCCAGACCGACATAATGAGACTAGTCACGAGGGAGCATTCACCAAATTCAACTTCAATAACAAAAACATAAAGTGGGACCAAGTAAACCAGTTCCTAACCGATATAAGCTGGGAAGATATACTAAGCAACACAGACCCCAACTTATGCCTAGAACAGATTAACTCGGTGGCACTCGATGTTTGCATAAGGCTTATTCCTCTAAGAAAAAGGAGGAGTAGATGTAAAATAGAAAGAGACAGGCGCTCCCTTTACAGGCGACGGAAAAGAATAACAGAGCGGCTAAAAGAGGTCAATATATCTGAAATGCGTAGGGAGACACTGGTCAGAGAAATAGCAAGCATCGAACTTAAGCTAAAAGAATCCTTTAGGAGTCAGGAATCGCGGGAAGAACTAAAAGCCATAAATGAAGTCGAAAGAAACCCAAAGTATTTCTTCTCCTATGCCAAATCAAAATCGAGAACAACGTCCAGTATTGGGCCCCTACTTAAACAAGATGGGTCCTACACAGATGACAGCAAGGAAATGAGTGAGCTACTCAAGTCCCAGTATGACTCAGTTTTTAGCAAGCCGCTAACCAGACTGAGAGTCGAAGATCAAAATGAATTTTTTATGAGAGAGCCACAAAATTTGATTAACACAAGCCTATCCGATGTTATCCTGACGCCAAATGACTTCGAACAGGCGATAAATGACATGCCCATGCACTCTGCCCCAGGGCCAGACTCATGGAACTCCGTGTTCATCAAGAACTGCAAGAAGCCCCTATCACGAGCCTTTTCCATCCTATGGAGAGGGAGCATGGACACGGGGGTCGTCCCACAGTTACTAAAAACAACAGACATAGCCCCACTCCACAAAGGGGGCAGTAAAGCAACAGCAAAGAACTACAGACCAATAGCACTAACATCCCATATCATAAAAATGTTTGAAAGGGTCCTAAGAAGCAAGATCACCACCCATCTAGAAACCCATCAGTTACACAACCCAGGGCAACATGGGTTTAGAACAGGTCGCTCCTGTCTGTCTCAACTATTGGATCACTACGACAAGGTCCTAAATGCACTAGAAGACAAAAAAGAATGCAGATGTAATATATACAGACTTTGCAAAAGCCTTCGACAAGTGTGACCATGGCGTAATAGCGCACAAAATGCGTGCTAAAGGAATAACAGGAAAAGTCGGTCGATGGATCTATAATTTCCTCACTAACAGAACACAGAGAGTAGTCGTCAACAGAGTAAAGTCCGAGGCAGCTACGGTGAAAAGCTCTGTTCCACAAGGCACAGTACTCGCTCCCATCTTGTTCCTCATCCTCATATCCGACATAGACAAGGATGTCAGCCACAGCACCGTGTCTTCCTTTGCAGATGACACCCGAACCTGCATAACAGTGTCTTCCATTGCAGACACTGCAAGGCTCCAGGCGGACATCAACCAAATCTTTCAGTGGGCTGCAGAAAACAATATGAAGTTCAACGATGAGAAATTTCAATTACTCAGATATGGTAAACATGAGGAAATTAAATCTTCATCAGAGTACAAAACAAATTCTGGCCACAAAATAGGGCGAAACACCAACGTCAAAGACCTGGGAGTGATCATGTCGGAGGATCTCACCTTCAAGGACCATAACATTGTATCAATCGCATCTGCTAGAAAAATGACAGGATGGATAATGAGAACCTTCAAAACTAGGGAGGCCAAGCCCCATGATGACACTCTTCAGGTCACTTGTTCTATCTAGGCTGGAATATTGCTGCACACTAACAGCACCTTTCAAGGCAGGTGAAATTGCCGACCTAGAAAATGTACAGAGAACTTTCACGGCGCGCGTAACGGAGATAAAACACCTCAATTACTGGGAGCGCTTGAGGTTCCTAAACCTGTATACCCTGGAACGCAGGAGGGAGAGATACATGATTATATACACCTGGAAAATCCTAGAGGGACTAGTACCGAACTTGCACACGAAAATCACTCACTACGAAAGCAAAAGACTTGGCAGACGATGCACCATCCCCCCAATGAAAAGCAGGGGTGTCACTAGCACGTTAAGAGACCATACAATAAGTGTCAGGGGCCCGAGACTTCAACTGCCTCCCAGCACACATAAGGGGGATTACCAACAGACCCCTGGCAGTCTTCAAGCTGGCACTGGACAAGCACCTAAAGTCAGTTCCTGATCAGCCGGCCTGTGGCTCGTACGTTGGTTTGCGTGCAGCCAGCAGCAACAGCCTGGTTGATCAGGCTCTGATCCACCAGGAGGCCTGGTCACAGACTGGGCCACGGGGGCGTTGACCCCCGGAACTCTCTCCAGGTAAACTACCTCCACTACTACCTCCACTACTACTACCACTACTACCACCACTACTACCACCATTACTACCACCACTACTACCACCACTACTACCACCACTACTACCACCACTACTACCTCCACTACTACCTCCACTACTACCACCACTACTACCACCACTACTACCACCACTACTACCACCACTACTACCACCACTACTACCACCACTACTACCACCACTACTACCACCACTACTACCACCACTACTACCACCACTATTACCACCACTACTACCACCACTATTACCACCACCACTACTGCTACCACCACTACTACCACTACTACCACTACTACCACCATTACTACCACCATTACTACTACCACTAAAACCACCAGTATCATCGCCACTAGACTGGAAGAAGAGGTATGCAAGAAGGAAATTGTTCAGATATTTGGTAATGGACTTGACCGGAGATAGGTATATGAAATATTAGTTGAACCATGATGGAGTTATTGCACCTAGCAATTCACCTTGGAATGCACTCTTGATACTAGTACCTAAGAAGGATGGTACTTGGCGCCCAGTGATTGACTTTAGGAAGTTAAACGCGAAAACTATTCCAGATCGCTTCCCACTCCCTGTACTGGGTGATCTTTTACGTAACATTGGAGATAACAAAGTCTTTTCAACCCTGGATTTGTTACAAGGGTTTTGGCAAGTCCCTCTTCACGAGGACAGCCAAGAGCTAACTGCATTCTCCACTCCTACAGGTCATTATCACTTCCTCCGTATGGCGTTTGGATTACGATCTTCCCCTATCACGTTCTCAAGGCTCATGACTAATATCTTTAGAGGTCTCATAGGTAATGCACTTATGGTGTACTTAGATGACATAATCATCATGTCTAAAGACGTGGATACACACTTGAAAAGACTTGATGTAGTACTTGGTAAGCTTGAAGAAGCCAATTTAAAGATCAAACTGTCTAAATGTCAATTTTTCAGATCAGAAATTAAGTTTCTTGGTCACGTAGTCACTCCTAGAGGGGTTACGACTGACCAAAGTAAAGTAACTGCAGTACTAAATTTTCGAACACCCAAAACTGCTGATGCCGTAAGATCCTTTGTGGGCTTAGCAGGTTTTTATAGATCTTTCATTGCCAATTTTTCTTCCATAGCTGCTCCTCTAACTGAGTTGCTTAAGAAAGATGCTCCTTTTGTTTGGACCTTCCGTCAAGAAAGAGCATTCCAAACTCTAAAAGAAAAGCTAACATCTGCTCCAATTCTGAAATTTCCAGATTTTTCTAAGCCCTTCTATCTGACAACTGATGCTAGTTCAATTGGCATAGGTGCCGTACTAGCTCAGAAGACCGATGGCAAGTACAACGCAGTTGCATTTGCTAGCCGAGTCCTTACGAAGGCTGAACGTAATTATACAGTAACTGAGCAAGAAGCTTTAGCAATAGTATGGTCTTTAAAGCACTTCCGAGACATTATCAGTACTCTGTTCATGTCTTGACAGACCATGCTCCACTGATACCCTTATTCCAGAACAAACAACCTACTGGAAGGTTAGCCAGATGGACCTTGACTATCCAAGAGTTCAATCCCACCTTTGAGCATTTACCTGGCAAGTCAAATGTAGTCGCAGATGCCTTATCGCGACATATTAGTATAGTAACTGCAGACTCTCCATTTAGTGCTGAAGATGTAAAGAATGCTCAACGAACAGATCCCATGTGGTCTGGTGTAATTCGATTCCTGCTCCAGGAAGATCTTATTCTGACTGTGAAGCCACCAGCACCCATCAGTGACTTTGTCATGAACCAAGAATTACTGTATCGAACAGCTGAGTTGGGTACTCCTAGCAGAAGAGTATACCAGTTAGTAATTCCACAGTCACTAGTGAATGTAGCCTTACAGCGAGTTCACGATGTACCAGGTGTTGCACACCCTGGTATGGATCGTTCAGTAAAACAAACCAGATTGAAATACTTTTGGCCTCGTATGTTAGTTAGTTTAATATGTTTATTATGCACCCCATACCCATCCTGTGGGCGGTAGTCAAAAGATTACAGAGGTACATAATTGGTCCAGGGACTGGACTCCAAAGTTTTGATAGCTGAGCAAGTTACAGAGGCAATGAACTCACAATTTACAAAGGTAATGAACTCACAATTTACAAAGGTAATGAACTCACAATTTACAAAGGTAATGAACTCACAATTTACAAAGGTAATGAACTCCAGGTAAGTCTGGTCACAATCATGACAAGTTACAAAGGTATTTACAGATTACAGAGGTACGTAATGGGTCCAAGGACTGGGCCCCCAAAGTTTTGATAGCTGAACTAGGTACAAAGGTAATGAGCTCACAAGTTACAAAGGTAATGAATTCTGTAGAATGGTTACTTACGTTTATACTTTGGCTACAATCATGAACAAATTATAGAGTAATGAGCAATTCACACTTCCACACCCTCCTATGGCAACTGATATTTCTGAGTATGTTAAGAAATGTAGTGTCTGCATGCAACATAAAGGTAATGCTAATGGTCCTAATCCAATCCAAGTGTATCCAACTACTAGCGAACCGTGGGAAAGAGTTGCACTAGATTTGTTAACTAATTTCCAATGTTCCCTCCAAGGCAACAAACATCTGTGTGTTATGGTAGACCATTTCACCATATATTGTGAGTTAGTTCCTATTGCAGATAAGACTGCCGAGACAGTAGCTAAAGCGTTTAAAGAACGCATTATCTGCAGGCATACCACCCCTAGGTCCCTAGTAACAGATAATGGAGGTGAATTCTGTAATGAGATTCTTGAAAATTTGTGTACCTTGTACAAGATCTCTAAATCCACCATTGTTCCTCATCATCCTGCCAGCAATGGGTTAGCGGAACGAACCAATAAGAAAGTACTTGATGTCTTGAGAGCCACTATCAATCCCAACAGTGAAACTTGGGATGAAGTTATACCTGATGTGCAGTGTGCTATAAATTCTGCTTACAATGTTTCTATAGGTGACACTCCACATTATGCATTGTATGGTGTAGATAAACGTTTGCCTTATGAGTTGCTATATTCTAATCCGAAACCAAATTACAACCCTGATGATTTCATAGCAACTCGTACCAGCTTAGCTCAAAGTGTTTTTAGAAGAATCCGTGAAACACTTCATAAATCAACAGGAGAATTTACAAGAGTCGCAAACACTCGAGCAAAGCCATCCAAAATCAAAGTAGGTTCGAGAGTTATGCTGATTAACTTTAACAAAACGTCTGCAATGCCAAAGCTTGATCAAAAGTTTGTTGGTCCTTATCGAGTAGTTGAACATATCACTGGTAATAAGTATAAGGTTAGAGAGTAGTACTGGTCAGTATAAAGAATCGCATTTAGATCATATGAAGTTAGTATGTGATGATAATGATGTTCCAGCCCAGACTAATGTGACAGACTCTGACAATCCTCCTGATCCTGTACTCTCTTCCTCTGATACTCAGTCAGACGATCAACCTGAATGTCGTTATTCCCTACGTACACGACAGGTATTGAGAAATCCTCAAGTATCATTTGTAACATCCAATTCAGATTTGCCTCAAATACAGCATGAGTTAGCCAATGCTACAGAGTTTGATCCTCCCAGAGATGACACCCATTCTGCATATGTCAATTTACCCTAGCAGAGTTGGGGTTAAATGTAAATAACCTGTATAGATGAATAATTACAGTATCAACTTATCAGTATTCAAGATTTTTGTGTTCATGTTCTCTCCGCATTCTGAGAGTTAACAGTCTAGATTTGAGTGCACCGAATCTGCTTCTGTTAAACACTTCTTTCTTTGTATATATTCCTTCCTCAGAATCCGTAGATCCCATGAATACAGATCAATCGATCAAATTTTTTTTTATCACTTCTATTGTGTAATCTCAACGTTGAGTTTCATTCGATGAGTTGTGCTATATTATACCTTGTATTGCATTACAGTTTCAGTTACATAAGCTTCCATTCCAATGTTCTACTTATGTATGTTATAATGTTTAATTGTTGTGTACTTTGACATTGTATAGAATCAGCCCAAGCTGTACACCTGCCATCTCTAGTTTGTATTAGTTGTATGTCGGGACGACATACGTTAGCGTCGCCGAGCTCTCAGTAGTAGTAACCAGTTACCAGTAACCAGTGTACCAGTAGTTGACTCACTACCAACCGTCTCTGCCTGAGTCACTGTCTATTCATATTGTGCTGACCACTGCAGTATTCAAAGACCCCCTCACATATGGGTACTGTGGGCGGCCAGTCAGTTATACGAGAGTGCGCAAGAGAGATAGGCAGGCTGTCGGGCGCTCCCCACATTATCTGTAATTATACGTAGTACCAGCCTACGTGAGTATTTTTACCCAATCCACGTGTTCGAACTCCCACATGATAGAGATAGGTATATGAAATATTAGTTGAACCACAGATATGATGAAGGAAAATGGTGAATGGTGCACAGAAGCATCTGTGAAGGCAAATGACCTTATCCATGGAGAGGAAAAAAGGAATTTACCAAAATATAGTGGTACCATCAATGTTATATGGGTGTGAAACATGGGATTTAAACATTGCAGCAAGGAGTAGGCTAGAGGCAGTGGAGATGTCTGAGTTGAGGGCAATTTATGGTGTGAATATTATGCAGAAAATTCGTAGTTTGGAAATTAGGTATGGGATTATTAAAAGTATTATTCAGAGAACTGAGAAAGGGTTGGCGAGGTGGTTTGTACATTTAGAGAGGAAGGAACAAAATATTATGACTAGGAGGTCATAGTGGGGGTAAGGGTCATCCCAGGAAGGTTGGAGGGAAGGGGTAAAGAGCATTGTGAGTGCTTGGGGCTTGGACATCCAACAGGCTTGTGTGAGCATATTCGACAGGAGTGAGTGGAAGTGAGTAGTCTTCACGATTCGACGTGCTGTTGGAATGTAAGACACGTAACATATATGAAATATGAAGGGATTTAGAAAACCAGTTAGCTGGACTTGAGTCCTGGAGGAGTACAGTGCCTGTACTCTGAAAGATAGGTGATTTATTATTATTATTATTATTATTATTACTTATTATCATCATCATCATAAAAAAAGAAGCGCTAAATCAAAAGATAGGTTAAGATTTTGCAGTTCGGGGAGCCACCTGGACTGTGATGCCAGCACACTTCTGGCACGATAATAACTGAAAGAAATTATTATTATAATCAAAAAGAATAATAATTGAAAGAACAGTGGTCACCTACGTCGACAGGAGAGGGCCGGCTTATTAATGTGTATTTATTTAAAGAATAAATATTCGACCAGCACAGACCAAGACCTGTTTAATACGCAATAACATAGGCATATAAATAAAATAAAAACATATTCAGGACAAATTAGTGAAGTCATACATAGCATATGTAAAACTTTAATTTATTGCGTGCTAGGGCTAATAATGGGGTTGTAGGTTAAGAACAAATATAGAGAACATTAGTGTTTGTTGCCAACCATGTTAGCCCAACCTCACCATACATCTTTCTAATATGTCACCTCAATTTTTAAATTTGGCTCAGGGCACTTTTAAAATATTTCATGAAGCCTGTAAGAAACTCTTGTGTCGAAAATTTTCTACAAATTAGAATTTGGAGGCATTAATATATATTTTATAATCTTGTGAAAGTGTAGTGGCGGTGAGTGTGCCTGAACGACTAGAACTATAACTGTTTATTTATTTATTTATTTATTTATTTATTTATTTGAACATGATACTGTAACTTAACTATAAGTACAACTTAACTATAATTACAACTTAACTATAACTACAACTTAACTAGAACTACAACCTAACTAGAACTACAACTTAAGTATAACTCTAACTAAAACTTAATGATACTAATTACAACTTTAATTATAACTATAACTGTAACTTGAAATTCAACACCCACATCTGACACAAAAATAAAGTATCCAAATCAGTTGTCATCCTCTGTGATACGTTACCCCTCAAGGAAGGTTCTTTCATGTTGGTGAGGGGCTCTTGATTTATGGAATTGGATCTGTGCTCCAGTTCCCCGAATTAAGCCTGAATGTCTTCCACATCCTCCTCCCAGGCGCTGTATAATCCTCCGGGTTTAGCGCTTCCCCCTTGATTATAAGACTAATGTGATACGTTACTATATACCTCTGACATTTTTGGGTTATCCTGGGTAATCTACGCAAGTGTTATATCTGATAATTTATGTAACTGTAATTATGTGTACCTGTACCTGAATAAACTTACTAACAGCACTACATACATTATACTACTATTTAATCCCTTCCTACCTCACCTATGATGGTACATCTGCCTGGGGATCCACTGCATAAGTTATTACAAGGATCCCAATGGAAATAAGTTACTTTGACTTTTTGGGAGGATTATCTTAGGTAATTTACACTGTGCATGATAACTGTGCTTATGTCTACCTATTCACTCGTACTACTGTGCATACTACATATATAAGATAATTCTAATGTGAATTCTGCTCAGAAACTGTTTTTTGATGGCTACAACAAAACTTATAGGCAAAATACTAGACAGAAATATCTCACCTATGTGTACTCATCTATATGTGGTTGGAGGGTCGTTCTCAGCTCCTAACACCGTCTCTTCACGGGTCGCTACTAGGTCCACTCTCTCCCGGCTCTAGGAGCCTTTTCGTACCTTTTCTTGATGCTATGTATGGATTCCCAGCGTCTGACTCGACCTAAACTCTGGAACTCTTTAATAATAATAATAATAATAATAATAATAATAATAATAATAATAATAATAATAATAATAATAATAATAATAATAATAATAATAATAATAATAATAATAATAATTTTATTTACTACAAGTACATGGTATGAAGTTCAACGATGAGAAATTCCAATTACTCCGATATAGTAAACATGAGGAAATTAAAACTTCATCAGAGTACAAAACAAATTCCTTCCACAAAATAGAGCGAAAAACAAACGTCAAAGACCTGGGAGTGATCATGTCGGAGGATCTCACCTTAAAGGACCATAACATTGTATCAATCGCATGTTAGAAAAATGACAGGATGGATAATGAGAACCTTCAAAACTAGGGATGCCAAGCCCATGATGACACTCTTCAGGTCCCTTGTTCTATCTAGGCTGGAATATTGCTGCACACTAACAGCACCTTTCAAGGCAGGTGAAATTGCTGACCTAGAAAATGTGCAGAGAACCTTCACGGCGCGCATAACGGAGATAAAACACCTCAGTTACTGGGAACGCTTAACAAGCAGCCGGCAATCAAACTATTGTTACCATATACTCGCTCGCTACTCCTGTCTGTTGAACTTTTCCCTCACATCTACTTCCTGACGGCTCTATGACTGAAGAAATACTTCCTAACGTCCCTGTGACTCGTCTGAGTCTTCAGCTTCCAATTGTGACCCCTTGTTTCTGTGTCCCCTCTCTGGAACATCCTGTCTCTGTCCACCTTGTTTATTCCCCACAGTATCTTGTATGTCGTTATCATGTCTCCCCTGACCCTTCTGTCCTCCAATGTCGTCAGTCCGATTTCCCTCAACCTTTCCTCGTACAACATTCCCTTGAGCTCTGGAACTAGCCTTGTTGCAAACCTTTGTACTTTCTCTAACTTCTTGACGTGCTTGACCAGATGCGGGTTCCAGACTGGTGCTGCATACTCCAGGATGGGCCTACCATACAGTGTACAGTGTCTTGAACGATTCCTTAATAAGGTGTCGAAATGCTATTCTCAGGTTTGCCAGGCGCCCGTATGCTGCAGCAGTTATTTGGTTGATGTGTGCCTCCGGTGACGTGCTCGGTGTTATGGTCACCCCAAGATCTTTCTCCCTGAGTGAGGTCTGTAGTCTTTGTCCACCTAGCCTATACTCTGTCTGCGGTCTTCTTTGTCCTTCCCCAATCTTCATGACTTTGCATTTGGCAGGGGTGAATTCGAGAGGCCAGTTTCTGGACTACATGTCCAGCCTGTCCAGGTCTCTTTGCAGTCCTGCCTCATTCTCATCCGATTTAATTCTCATCAACTTCATATCATCTGCAAATTGGTACACTTCAGAGTCTATTCCTTCCATCATGTCATTCGCATATATCAAAAATAGCACTGGTCCTAGAACTGACCCCTGTGGGACCCCACTCGTCACAGGCACCCACTGTGATACCTCTTCACGTACCATGACTCGTTGTTGCCTCCCTGTCAGGTATTCCCTGATCCATTGCAGCGCTCTCCCTGTTATATGCGCCTGATCCTCCAGCTTCTGCACTAATCTCTTGTGAGGAACTGTGTCAAAGGCCTTCCTGCAGTCCAGGAAAATGTAATAACCCGCCCCTCTCTCTCGTGTCTTACTTCTGTTACCTTGTCATAAAACTCCAGGAGGTTTGTGACACAGGATTTGCCTTCCATGAATCCATGCTGGTTTTCATCTATAATTTTGTTCCGTTCCAGGTGTTCCACCACTCTCCTCCTGATAATCTTCTCCATGACTTTGCATACTATACATGTCAGAGACACAGGTTTGTAGTTTAGTGCCTCGTTTCTGTCTAATTTCTTAAATATGGGGACTAAATTTGCCGTCTTCCATATCTCAGATAGTTGCCCAGTTTCAAGAGATGTGTTGAAGATTGTGGTTAGGGGCACGCAGAGCATCTCTGCTCCTTCTCTAAGGACCCATGGGGAGATGTTGTCCGGTCCCATCGCCTTTGAGGTATCCAGGTTACTTAGCAGCTTCTGCACCTCCTCCTCGGTTGTTCGTATCTCATCCAACACTTGTTGGTATATTCCCTCTTGATGTTCCCTTCTGTGCTGTCTTCCCAGAGTCCTTCCTGTCTCTACTGTAAAAACTTACTTAAATCTCCTGTTTAGCTCCTCACATACCTCCTGATCATTTCTTGTGAGCTCTCCACCTTCTGTCCTCAGTCTGATCACCTGGTCTTTGACTGTTGTCTTCCTCCTGATGTGGCTATACAACAGTTTCGGGTCAGTCTTGACTTTCGATGCTATGTTATTTTCATACTGTCGCTGGGCCTCCCTCCTTACCTGTGCATACTCGTTCCTGGTTCTGCGACTAATCTCCCTGTATATATATATATATATATATATATATATATATATATATATATATATATATATATATATATATATATATATATATATATATATATATATATATATATATATATATATTTATATATATATATATATATATATATATATATATATATATATATATATATATATATATATATATATATATATATATATATATATATATATATATATATATATATATATATATATATATATACATATATATATACATGGAGAATGGAGCGAAACAGAATGACTTCAAGAGTGTATCAGTCTGTAGTGGAAGGAAGGCGGGGTAGGGGACGGCCTAGGAAGGGTTGGAGGGAGGGGGTAAAGGAGGTTTTGTGTGCGAGGGGCTTGGACTTCCAGCAGGCATGCGTGAGCGTGTTTGATAAGAGTGAATGGAGACAAATGGTTTTTAATACTTGACGTGCTGTTGGAGTGTGAGCAAAGTAACATTTATGAAGGGATTCAGGGAAACCGGCAGGCCGGACTTGAGTCCTGGAGATGGGAAGTACAGTGCCTGCACTCTGAAGGAGGGGTGTTAATGTTGCAGTTTAAAAACTGTAGTGTAAAGCACCCTTCTGGCAAGACAGTGATGGAGTGAATGATGGTGAAAGTTTTTCTTTTTCGGGCCACCCTGCCTTGGTGGGAATCGGCCAGTGTGATAATAAAAATAATAATATATATATATATATATATAAAATATATATATATATATATAATATATATATATATATATATATATATATATATATATATATATATATATATATATATATATATATATATATATATATATATATATATATATATATATATATATATATATATATATATATATATATATATACATATATACATATATACATATATACATATTTGCGATCTTGGCTTAAATAGCAACTCTCATCTTGCCATATAGGACAAGTGAAAATTTGTGTATGTAATAATTTCGACAAAATCATTCTAAACCTAACGAAAAAAATATATTTCACTGTGTTTGTTTAGTATTAAATTATTGTAAACAAATCCAAAATATATTTAGTTGGGTTAGGTTAAATTAAATTGTTCTTGTTACAATAAGGTTAGGTAAGTTTTCTAAGTTCCTTTTGGTGCAAAATTATAAATTTTTACATCAACTTTAATGAAAAAAATATATCTATAAACGTATAAGAGAAAATTTTAGAAAGGACTTAATTTTAAATGAGTTCTTGCTAATTGACCAGTTTTACATATTCGGCACGACATATATATATATATATATATATATATATATATATATATATATATATATATATATATATATATATATATATATATTTATATATTTATATATTTATATATTTATATATATATATATATATATATATATATATATATATATTTATATATTATATATATATATATATATATATATATATATATATATATATATATATATATATATATATATATATATATATATATATATATATATATATATATATATATATATATATATATATATATATATATATATATATATATATATATATATATATATATATATATATATATATATATATATATATATATATATATATCTTCCAGCTCCTGCACCCAACATCTTGCTCCTGGGGGATTTCAACTTAAGGCACCTAAAATGGAGGAATATAGCAAATAATATTGTTGCAGTAATAACACCAGGAGGCAGCTCTGATGAAAACTCACACTCACACGAGCTTTTAAATCTCTGCACAAAATTCAATTTAAACCAGCAAATAATAGAGCCTACTAGACTGGAGAATACACTAGACCTCATCTTCACTAACAATGATGATCTGATAAGAAATGTCACCATATCAAAAACAATATACTCAGATCACAACATAATTGAGGTTCAGACATGTATGCGTGGAGCCCCAGACCGACAAAATGAGACTAGTCACGAGGGAGCATTCACCAAATTCAACTTCAATAACAAAAACATAAAGTGGGACCAAGTAAACCAAGTCCTAACCGATATAAGCTGGGAAGATATACTAAGCAACACAGACCCAAACTTATGCCTAGAACAGATTAACTCGGTGGCACTCGATGTATGCACAAGGCTTATTCCTCTAAGAAAAAGGAGGAGTAGATGTAAAATAGAAAGAGACAAGCGCTCCCTTTACAGGCGACGGAAAAGAATAACAGAGCGGCTAAAAGAGGTCAATATATCTGAAATGCGCAGGGAGACACTGGTCAGAGAAATAGCAAGCATCGAACTTAAGCTAAAAGAATCCTTTAGGAGTCAGGAATCGCGGGAAGAACTAAAAGCCATAAATGAAATCGAAAGAAACCCAAAGTATTTCTTCTACTATGCCAAATCAAAATCGAGAACAACGTCCAGTATTGGGCCCCTACTTAAACAAGATGGGTCCTACACAGATGACAACAAGGAAATGAGTGAGCTACTCAAGTCCCAATATGACTCAGTTTTTAGCAAGCCGCTAACCAGACTGAGAGTCGAAGATCAAAATGAATTTTTTATGAGAGAGCCACAAAATTTGATTAACACAAGCCTATCCGATGTTATCCTGACGCCAAATGACTTCGAACAGGCGATAAATGACATGCCCATGCACTCTGCCCCAGGGCCAGACTCATGGAACTCTGTGTTCATCAAGAACTGCAAGAAGCCCCTATCACGAGCCTTTTCCATCCTATGGAGAGGGAGCATGGACACGGGGGTCGTCCCTCAGTTACTAAAAACAACAGACATAGCCCCACTCCACAAAGGGGGCAGTAAAGCAACAGCAAAGAACTACAGACCAATAGCACTAACATCCCATATCATAAAAATCTTTGAAAGGGTCCTAAGAAGCAAGATCACCACCCATCTAGAAACCCATCAGTTACACAACCCAGGGCAACATGGGTTTAGAACAGGTCGCTCCTGTCTGTCTCAACTACTGGATCACTACGACAAGGTCCTAAATGCACTAGAAGACAAAAAGAATGCAGATGTAATATATACAGACTTTGCAAAAGCCTTCGACAAGTGTGACCATGGCGTAATAGCGCACAAAATGCGCGCTAAAGGAATAACAGGAAAAGTCGGTCGATGGATCTATAATTTCCTCACTAACAGAACACAGAGAGTAGTCGTCAACAGAGTAAAGTCCGAGGCAGCTACGGTGAAAAGCTCTGTTCCACAAGGCACAGTACTAGCTCCCATCTTGTTCCTCATCCTCATATCCGACATAGACAAGGATGTCAGCCACAGCACCGTGTCTTCCTTTGCAGATGACACCCGAATCTGCATGACAGTGTCTTCCATTGCAGACACTGCAAGGCTCCAGGCGGACATCAACCAAATCTTTCAGTGGGCTGCAGAAAACAATATGAAGTTCAACGATGAGAAATTTCAATTACTCAGATATGGTAAACATGAGGAAATTAAATCTTCATCAGAGTACAAAACAAATTCTGGCCACAAAATAGAGCGAAACACCAACGTCAAAGACCTGGGAGTGATTATGTCGGAGGATCTCACCTTCAAGGACCATAACATTGTATCAATCGCATCTGCTAGAAAAATGACAGGATGGATAATGAGAACCTTCAAAACTAGGGAGGCCAAGCCCATGATGACACTCTTCAGGTCACTTGTTCTATCTAGGCTGGAATATTGCTGCACTCTAACAGCACCTTTCAAGGCAGGTGAAATTGCCGACCTAGAAAATGTACAGAGAACTTTCACGGCGCGCATAACGGAGATAAAACACCTCAATTACTGGGAGCGCTTGAGGTTTCTAAACCTGTATTCCCTGGAACGCAGGAGGGAGAGATACATGATTATATACACCTGGAAAATCCTAGAGGGACTAGTACCGAACTTGCACACGAAAATCACTCACTACGAAAGCAAAAGACTTGGCAGACGATGCACCATCCCCCCAATGAAAAGCAGGGGTGTCACTAGCACGTTAAGAGACCATACAATAAGTGTCAGGGGCCCGAGACTGTTCAACTGCCTCCCAGCACACATAAGGGGGATTACCAACAGACCCCTGGCAGTCTTCAAGCTGGCACTGGACAAGCACCTAAAGTCAGTTCCTGATCAGCCGGGCTGTGGCTCGTACGTTGGTTTGCGTGCAGCCAGCAGCAACAGCCTGGTTGATCAGGCACTGATCCACCAGGAGGCCTGGTCACAGACCGGGCCGCGGGGGCGTTGACCCCCGAAACTCTCTCCAGGTAAACTCCAGGTCTCCAGGTATATAGAGGGGTCCACCTCTGGTGTAAATTGTGGGACCCACAGCCTCGGAGAAGTGGATAAAAAGGCTTCAAGGAAGAATATTTGGATTTCTTCCTGAAGCCGTTTGAATATTCCACTTCCCTTACCACCCCATCTTTTCATTCTTTTTTTACCAATAGGTATATTTTATTACATAATATGGTACAAAAGGTTCAAGAGATACATTGTTGATATAAAGACGGCATATACACTACATGAGATGTGAGAGATAAATGTCTAGTACATATTGTTAAATGTTTGTCACTGACCAGCCGGGCTGTGGCTCGTACGTTGGTTTGCGTGCAGCCAGCAGTAACAGCCTGGTTGATCAGGCTCTGATCCACCAGGAGGCCTGGTCACAGACCGGGCCGCGGGGGCGTTGACCCCCGGAACTCTCTCCAGGTAACTCCAAATAATAATGCGAAAATCTCATCCAGCTCTTCAGAGCTGGGGCGCGTGCCCAAAAGACAGCAGGCATTACCCCTCTGAACAGAAGCGCTGAGTCGCTGGAACAGAAAACTAGCTGCCCTGGGATCTCTAGTTACCCTGATGAGTCTTTTTCCCAGCTCCTTAAGGAACTTAGATGCACTCTTTCCCCATGAGCCAAGAGTCTCTGAGCATATGGGAACAAACATATAATGATGGGCAAGTTCTCCATAGTTTCTAGATTTTTGGGACTCCCTGAAGCTGGTGGCTGCCCCTCCTTCCTCCCTGGTGTATTGGAGATAGGTATCAGCCAAGATAGATGCACATGTGCAATCCCACACCACCTGCTTACAGTCTGTCCAGGCTTGAAGTGTGATACCATCTGGACGCTTCTGGCTGCCATCAGATCTGCATAGCTGGGGCAGCTCCCTTACTGCTGGGCATCCGGCTGTTGTGAGGCTCCTCTTGATAATGTTATTAACCTCCTCATGACTTGCAATCTTTCCCTCGGATTTACGGCACACAAGACCATGGTACCCGAATCGGTCTGCTGCTTCACTGTCACAAATACACCTGTGTTCGGCGAGAATAGGGGCGGCAAGTCGAAGGGCAACACCGATGCGGATGGTCTGTGGGTCGAGGCGTGTGCCAAGGAAATAAGTCTGACTTTCTTGGGGGTTATGCTAGGTAATTTATACCAATGTTATTATGTTTTATAATATGTGTAATTGTATTTACGTGTATCTGTACTTAAACAAACTTACTTATTCATATTTGGGCAATATTTTTTTTTTTTTTTGCGGACACTGGGAAAACATTGCTCAATAATGGAACCCCTCAAGGAAGGTTCCTTGATGTTGGTGAGGGGCTCTTGATTTAGGGAATTGGATCTGTGCTCCAGTTCCCTGAATTAAGCCTGAATGCCTTCCACATCCCCCCCCAGGCGCTGTATAATCCTCCGGGTTTAGCGCTTCCCCCTTGATTATAATAATAATCAATAATGGAAGTCTTTGGTGGCCCTTAATAACCCACCATCAACAAGACGAGTTTTCTAGAGGCGACGTAACTATGGACACCACACACAACTCCTCTTTAATGATGCAGCGAAACATAAAGGAAAATTCAGAGGCTCTTAAGGACTTCCTGGAAGGTCTGAACGACTGGGAACGAGAGATGAAGGTTGTAGACGAGAAGCTGTGTAACCAGGCGAGGGAGGACTGTCACTCTCCTGAGGTAACATCCCTCATTAAGATAGGATTAGATAAGATTTCGTTCGGATTTTTAACCCCGGAGGGTTAGCCACCCAGGATAACCCAAGAAAGTCAGTGCGTCATCGAGGACTCTTAACTTATTTCTATTGGGGTCCTCAATCTTTTCCCCCAGGATGCGACCCACACCAGTCGACTAACACCCAGGTACCTATTTGCTGCTAGGTGAACAGGACAACAAGTATAAGGAAACGTGTCGAAATGCTTCCATCCGCCGGGAATCGAACCCGAGCCCTCCGTGTGTGAAGCAAGAGCTTTAGCCACCAGGCCACGGCCACCAATATTCTTTGAAGTTCTCTCGAGAGATATTTTGATACCAGTGAGGGATTCTTAAATCAAAGGAATTGGGCTTTTTCTTCCCTTTCCTTGGCTCAAACTTAATTGCCTTGGAGACCTAGTCTGGGACTGGACTGGGCAGGCAATAATTCCAGAAAACATCCTAAAGGTATCCTTCAGGGGCCTGGACATGTTTAAAGTTTTTTGTTTTTGTTTTTGGTCCAACTTCAGTGAAATTTTATACTGTGATTTAACTAGCATTTTGCGACCTACACACTGTGTTTGTATTGACTAATGTTGTAAAATTGTGAGATAATGTAAAATTGTATATGGCATAAAAACCCTCCCTGGCCTACAAAATTGGTAAGAAGTACAATGTTCTAGTCAACATCAGATGAAAGATAAAGAGCTAAGTCATCTTAATGTTGAAATTTGTGTTTTTTAAGGAATTTTGGGGAGAATAAAATTCAATAAAAACAAAATGGTAAAACATATTACAAATCAACTCTGAAATTGAATAGAACCATTATTCCTCAATAATGTGTGAAAAAATCATGACATTCCTACTAATACTCTTTGCAAAAACTGAAAACAAATGTCAATAACTTATTCCTGAGTTATTCAGATTTTTGTTTTCTATAAAACTCTTTGCTGCCACATCTGAGTGTGTTGCATTCCCCTATCTTTGTTGACAGCTCTCGGGC
Organism: Cherax quadricarinatus; assembly: GCF_038502225.1. Taxonomy (NCBI): domain Eukaryota; kingdom Metazoa; phylum Arthropoda; class Malacostraca; order Decapoda; family Parastacidae; genus Cherax; species Cherax quadricarinatus. Next base: position 17,027,635 of record NC_091330.1, read on the forward strand.
TATTGAGCAACAACGCTCCGTGCTCTTCACTTAAGTCCTCACTGAAGTTGCCATGTTGTGTATTTAGAATGAAACAATCATAAAAATCGTGATTTTTGGAGTAAAAAAAAGATGTAATTTTTTTGTTTTTGCTGTCATCAAGAGGACATGTTGGTAATTATATCAACATGTCCTCTTGATGACAGCAAAAACAAAAAAATTACATTTTTGGAAAAACTTACTTAGAAACATGATAGAATCAAGTTGATTGCATCAACATGTTGCCAGAATTATGCACTATTTTTTGGTAAGAAAACCTTGTTTTCCATAAATTTTCAGTTTCAATTTTGTTTCCCTTCATAGAAACCTGAGCGGGCCCCTTCAAGTTCCCCCAGGGGTGTTTCCTTTCACGAATGTAATAATAATAGTATTAATGCTGTGATATACCGTATCAAGTTGAATGCCTCACACCCATTTCATTTTCTTCCTTCATTCATAGTATTATTTTTTTCCTATCATAAATTTCCACTCATTGAGGTGGTTTTATCTCCTCCATGAAGAGTTCACTATGAGGGGTTCACATTCTTTCCCTACTCTATTTTAGTGTTAATTCTGATTGTGGTCCCGCACTCCAGTGTATACTGTATGGTAGTCATGTCTCTTCATCCAAAGGAAACTGGATCATCTCTGAAATGTGTCAGGAACATCAGGTGGCTGCCTGGCAGACCTGCTGATGGGAAGTACTAATAGAAGATTGCTTGCAAATTCCAAGAATAATAACTGAAGATATGCAATTCATGAAATTCTGTCCAGTTTGCTTGCTGCCATAATTAGTTGAATTATTTTATTTCTGTCACTGTTCTGGCTAAACAGGTGGTTTTTTAAATCTTGCTCAGTCTGCTCTGAAAAGTCCAATGTGGGTGGTGCACACTTGGGTAGGGCGCATGGTGGTTACCAGGAAAGGCAGCACTACAGGCTGTGCTGGAGATCAGTGCTGCTCATGGCAATCCTGTGAAGTTTTTTTCCTTTTCAGTCTTGATGCCAGTGAGGGGCTCTTGCTCAGTGAAACTATATTTATCCTGCCTTTCCTTGGATTGAACTTGATTGCCTTCCATTCTCCATACACTATATGACTCTTACCCATATACTGCTTCCTCCCTCATTAAAATAAGTTTTCCTCAAGGATGCAGTCCTCCTCTATATTTTCATATTAAACTCTCTAAGCCTCTCCTGGGTCGTTAGCAGTAATGGCATTCCTTGTAGACCCCAATATGACAATTGACTGACCTCGAAGGTTGCTTCAACCACTAGTCTAATGCATCATGTGTGTCTTCTGTAACCATGCATTCCCTCTTTATTGAGCATTTTCACTGTGATAGTTCTGATAACTTCTGTTTTGTTGTGGGATAATTGGTTTGAGGTGGATAGCTGAGGTAGAGGCCCCAGACAAAAATTCTACAGGTGAGGTATGGATAAAGGAGAGAAGTACAACGTTATTAGTTTATATTGGGAACATAACATCAAATTTTTAAGTGTCAACAGTTTTTGATACAGTTTTTAACTTAAGTTTTATATGAACATTAAATTATAATTTATCTTTGAGCAGACCCAGGAAATTCCCCTCAATTTTTCTCTACTTGGGATTCATTAATTTTGATGTCTAATTGTGAACATGATTTATTCCTAAAAGTTGTATAAAATAGAATGTTTTATCAGTATGAAGAGTGAATTTTGTTATCTAGGTGTAGATTTTTTTTTTTAGTTCAGCCTTAACTGTGGTGTTACACTATTGCACTAAAAATTTGCAGCCATACAGGTTTAGTGCATGTTTAATATAATAAAGATTTGTGCATTTTAACCCTGAGTTTCTTTTTCTAGACCTGTCATCCTGTGCGGTGCAAGAAGACGTTAGAAATTTCCTCAGGCAAAGAAACCACTGGAACCATGCCTAGCAATAACAGAAAAACAAAAGATGAAGGGAAAAATATAGAAAAACCTAAAAAAATATCAACATGTGACTATGCTGCCTGGGAAAAATTTGATGTGGTAAGATAACACAAATTTTATTGTGCCTTACTTTATTCCAGTTTTTTACATTGAATGTTATAGGCTTTTATGGTGAAGAAGCTTGCTAATCTAGTAAGTATACTTGCAGGAGCTAGTCTATTTTAGTCTGAAAATGTTGTTATATTCCCCTACCCATCTTGAGTATAAAGCCATGGACTGAGTACCAACTTTTTTCTTAGCTCAGCAAGCTAAAGTAGTAATGACCTTAAGTATTCACACATTGATTCAGAAATAATACCAGTGAGTTGTTTGGTGAATTAGAAATGTGTAATACTCAAGTATCCTTATTTTAAAGACATAATGAGTTTTTTTCAGTCATATTGTTACATGGACACTACAATGCAGCTCATATTAAATTTAGAATTCTTTATAATACCCAATATTTAATAAATTATTATTGTATGTTGGGAAATTACAGTGATTTGGGTTATTTACAATAGGCAAATTTTGAGTATTTTTCTAGAATTGCTGGTAACATGCAACTGTTGAATATTTGTGAGTTCTCTGGATTAAGGATATTTTTTGCATTGAAGTATTTAATGATTCAAGGTGTGACAATTAAATAGTTTTCCTTGCAAAGTTTACATTCAGTTAGGTGTAAAGCAGGTGTTGGTGCAAACTCTCAGACCTAGAGCTACTCATTGCCCAGCTGAAGCAGAGCAGTAATAATATCCAAGAATTGCTGGTTTTTAGAAGTGTCATGTGACTCTTCCTGTGCAATAGAATGATAGTTGGACTGACTTGTGTCAGTCTCCCTCTATCTTGAATCAGTGAAGTTCACTTGAAGTATTTTTTGTATAATCCTCAAACTACCAGTGGATGGCCCAAAGCTGTAGTCTACTTTTTCCTTGAAGTTATATTCCTTTGCCAATTCATCAGTTTTATCGTGATCTTGAAGACTTGTGTCTTATTTCTGGCATAAGCATGTCACAATTGACACATGGAGTTAAGAGTCTCTATGTATGACAGAGAATAACTTGCAATTAAGGTGTCAGTTTTAGATACATGGACACATTGGAGTGTAAGGACTATAGCAAACAGTTCAATTTGAAGGGTGGAAGCCCAATTCCTATGTGCTTCAATTCTATATAAAAGTCATTACTCTGACAACAGCAGCATTACTGGCTTCAAAATCAACACAATTTATGGACACAATCAACACAATTTATGAAAGAGAATGCTGTGTTACTAAGGCATCGATGTAACTTGAGGCATCAAGCTAAGCTTCAAGATGAAGCTGTCACTGTGATCTAATAAGGTTGCTTGGGGGAAAAGTGAAGGATAATGAGTTTAAAAGATGTATGGTAATTTCCCATGATGCAGGGAAGTGTTGCTGTTGCCCTGCTTGACATTCTGCTGTATATCATATAGCCAAGTCATTTGAGGTCATTTCCAGCTTGTATGATCCATCTGGAGGAGGTCTTACCTGAAAACAGTTTAGAGAGCTTTTATGCATTTGTTTTGGTGGGTTTGATTGAACATGTTAACTCCATTAAGTATATTTCTTTTAGTGACACGATTTCTAATTCTTGGAATGTTTAATATTTTCGGGGTATGTGAACATCCTAGGATGAGCCTCATTAATAATAATAATATAATATCTTAATTTCTATAAGTACATGTACAAGGTATACAGGCCTAGCTGACATTAATGACATACTACTATATAGAAAGCTGCTAGTTTTGCTGAGCATTTTGCATTTTGAGCAAATTAGGTCAGTTTTGTCCCAGGATGCGACCCACACCAGTCGACTAACACCCAGGTACCCATTTTATACTGATGGGTGAACAGGGACTGCAGGTGTCTTATGGAAACACATAATGTTTTCCAGCCATACCAGAGATTCAAACTCTGGACCTCAGTGTGTGAGCTGAGTGCGCTAGTGATCGAGCTATGGGACAATGGTTCATTCTTCAATTTTTTAAGCCCTCCAACCTTTCTGTCTTACACAAAAGTAGAGGTGTATCATAATCAACTAGTAATCTAATATAAGCAAAATATGGTATGTACATAATTTTTACATAGTACAGTAGAGGAGGGCCCTGCTTATACAGCAGGTTAAGTTCCGGGCTACTGCTGTAAAACTAAAGTCACTATAAAGTGAATCATTGCCTTTTGTTCACTTTCAGATGCATATAAAAGCCTGATAACATGGCGTTTTGGCAAAAGCTTTCACTTCACATGCTGAGGGTCTAGGTTCAATTCTCAACAAGGGTAAAAACATTGGGCATGTTTCCTTACACCAGTTGTCCATGTTCACCCATCAGTAAAAATGGGTACCTGGGTGTTAGTCGACTGGTGTGGGTCACACCCTAGGACAAAACTGACCTAATTTGCCAGAAATGCTTGGCACAACAAGCGGGTTTCTGTGTAGTAGTACAGTGGACCCCTGCCTTACGATGGCATCACGTTACGTTAAACCCGCCATACGATACATTTTAACGCAAAAATTTTGCCTCGCCTCGCGCTAAAAAACTCGCCTTATGTGATTCGTCCAGGACGGGTCCCACATGTGGCCTCAGCGCCAGCATTTACAAGCCAGCCAGTGCGGTCGCATCTACGCATACATTCAGTACATTTCACATTATCGCAGTGTTTTTAGGGCTTGTAACTGCAAAGTAAGTCACCATGGACCCCAAAAAAGCTTCTAGTGCCATCCCTGTGGTAAAAAGGGTGAGAATTAGTATGGAACTGAAAAAAGAGATTAAGGAAACGTGTGCAAAGTGGGTTGAACTGCAAACCTTTGTGGATGAAAATCACCCTCACACAGCTATTGCAAGCCGTGCTGGTTACTATTACAATGACAATGTTGTGAACCACTTTAGACAAATCATAAAGGAACGAAAGGTACAGAGCTCTGTGGATAGATATGTTGTGCAACAGAGGTCCAGTGACTCTCAAGCTGGTCCTAGTGGCATTAAAAGAAGAAGGGAAGTAACCCCGGAAAAGGACTTGATACCTCAAGTCCTAATGGAAGGGGATTCCCCTTCTAAACAATAACAACTTCCACACTCTCCCCTCCTCCCATCCCATCAATCATCACCAGAGCTTCAATAAAGGTAAGCGTTATGTATTCTATTCTTAGAGAATTAACTGTGCATCTTTTCTTCAGTTTGTGTGTATTAAAATTAATATTTCATGTGGTAAAATTTTTTTTTTTCATACTTTGGGGTGTCTTGCACGGATTAATTTGATTTCCATTATTTCTTATGGGGAAAATTAATTCGCCTTACAATAATTTCAGCATATGATAAGCTCTCAGGAACGGATTAACATCGTAAGGTGGGGGTCCACTGTACGTATTTCATTGATGTCAGCTAGGCCTGTATACCTTGTGCATGTACTTGTAGAAATAAATATATTATTATTATTATTCTTTCTTTCAACACATTGGCCGTATCCCACCGAGGCGGGGTGACCCAAAAAGAAAAACAAAGGTTTCTCTTTTTAAATTTAGTAATTTATACAGGAGAAGGGGTTACTAGCTCCTTGCTCCCAGCATTTTAGTCGCCTCTTACAACATGCATGGCTTATGGAGGAAGAATTCTGTTCCACTTCCCCATGGAGATAAGAGGAAATAAACAAGAACAAGAACTAGAAAGAAAATAGAAGAAAACCCAGAGGGGTGTGTATATATATGCTTGTACATGTATGTGTAGTGTGACCTAAGTATAAGTAGAAGTAGCAAGACGTACCTGAAATCTTGCATGTTTATGAGACATACACAAGACATCAGCAGTTCTACCATCATGTAAAACAATTACAAGCTTTTGTTTTACACTTGCTTGGCAGGGTGGTAGTACCTCTCTGGGCGGTTACTGTCTACCAACCTACTACCTAATAAAATTATTATTATTATTATTATTATTATTATTATTATTATTATTATTATTATTATTATTATATATTAACCCTTAAACGGTCCAAACAAATCGACGTTCAAATTTGTATTGCTACAAAAGCAGATCTACTTTTTTTTACATATTTTCAAATATAAAAAAAAAAAGTAGATAAAAGTTTTTTTTACACGTTTTCAAATGTAAACAAAAAAGAAGATCTACATTTTTTACATACTTTCAGATGTTGAAAAAATGTATATATACATTTGGACCATTTAAGGGTTAAGTGAACAGTATACCTAGGCCTAAAAAATGCATATGCTGTACACACATTACTTTCCTTAAAATATTTTCATCCTTACACCTAGGGAAAACTGAAGCCATTCTCTTTGGCACGAAACATAAACTGAGAAGGGTAAATAATTTTAATGTTCAATGTAATGGGGAGCCCATCACTTTGGTTTCATCAGTAAAATATTTGGGAATCCCCTTTGACCCATGCATGTCAGGAGAATTGATAGGGAACAGTGTAGTAAAGAAAGCGAATGCCAGACTGAAGTTCCTGTATAGACAAGCACAGTGTCTACCTACTGAGGCTCGCAGGACCCTATGTCTAGCCCTTATACAATGCCATATGGATTACGCTTGCTCTTCTTGGTACTCTGCCTTGACAAAAAAACTGAAAGATAGACTGCAAATCACCCAGAACAAAATCGTAAGATTCATCCTGGGGCTGGGACCAAGAGAACATGTAGGCCAGGATGAATTACAGCAGTTGGATATGCTGAATGTTGAAGACAGAGTAAAACAACTGAAGCTAAATCATGTTTATAAAATTGCTCACAAGCAATGTCCAGAATATCTTGCTGTCAATTTTGTCAAGGCTGGGAACCAAAACAATCATAGAACTAGGGGGAGAGAGCACAACTTTGTAGTACCCACAGTCAGTGGCCAGGCTTCAAACACCTTTTATTGTACAGCAATAAAGGAATGGAACAGACTACCCGCACATGTCAAAGCCAGTCATAGCGTGAACCAGTTCAAGAAGAGTGCCAAAAGGTGTCTGATGAATGTAGCTACAGAAAGGGAGGGGAATGATTTTCTATTTTTTAGCTAACATATGTGTAAATTTTACCTTATTCCTTGTAATGACCCTCGTATTGTAGATAGTCTTAATGACCTTGGTGTCGCAGATAGTCTTTTTAGTATGATAATAAGATGTTATCTTCATTGTAGAACAATAAGAAAATATTATAACCTTTATACTATAATAATAAGGTAAAAGGACCCCAATGGAAATAAGTCACTCTGTCTGACTTTTTTGGGTTATCCTAGGTTCTCTACACATATGCTGCTATGTATGATAATTCTATGTAACTGTATTTGTGTATACCTGAATAAACTTACTTACTTACTTATTTAACTTATAGTGAGTCTTGAATATATTTATTGTAGGAAGTCTGAAAAAATGAAGAGTGGGTATAATTGAAAACTGCTGTGTAAGGGAAATTCTGTAAAGTGAAACACTGCAAAGTGGAGCCTGCCTGTACATAGTTTTTACATAATGTATAGTACATAGTTTTTATGTAATATATAGTATGTAGTTTTTACATATTATATAGTACAGTATATAGTTTTTACATATTATATAATACATAGTTTTTACATTATATAATACATAGTTTTTACATATTATATAATACATAGTTTTTACATACAGTAGACACTTATATTACACAGTAGTTACGTTCCTGAAAATACTGTGTTAGATAAAATCCATGTTAGATAAATTGAAGAACTTATGGGAAAAATAGGGTTACATTCCTTGCAGACCCCAAAAAACCAAACAACTTTTTCTAGACCTCCAGATCTTACAAAAATAAAAGTGAATATGTAATTGTTGTTCAATGTTGTGATTTATTATGTTGTTTTTACTGCTTAAAACTACAAAGGCAATAGAAATAATAGTATTTCTTACCTAAAATTGTGGGTGCTGGTGTTTGTCGATGACTGTGAAGAGAGTGGAGAGTTATGTTGTGGTCCTACTGGGCTGAGGTGGATGGTAGAGGTTCTGGTACTGAAGTTGACGTTTGTACTGGTGTGTACATAAATTCTGTAATGGATTTATGGGCTGTTTTACCCTGCAGTACATGATACAGCTGATGGTAAGGCATCAACTGCTCTAGTCACAGCTTCAGAGCACTGCTTCTAGATTTGTAAGGGTCCTCTTCAGTGAAAAAGTCTAACTTTAAATCGGTAAATCAGTAAGTCAAGTCAGCCAGTAAGTTTAGGCAGTCAGTAAGTCAAGTCAGTCAGTAAGTTTAGGCAGTCAGTAAGTCAAGTCAATCAGTAAGTTTAGGCAGTCAGTAAGTCAAGTCAGTCAGTAAATCAGCCAAGTCAGTCAGTAAATCAGTCTAGTTAGTCAGTCATTCAGTAAGTCAATCAAGTAAGTCAAGTTAATTAAGCAAGTCAGTCAAGTAAGTCAGTTAGTTATTCATCGCACAATAACTCCAAGACTTAAACACTTAACCCTTTTCTTGTCACTTTCAGCAATACTTGTGTGCCTACTGGGTGCCATGATTGCTTGACAGATACAAGATATGGCAATTAAAATATCAGAACATAATCCAAACACAGCTAGCTCCTAGACACACATGAATGGAAGGCTGCAATGGGATGGGGGTAACAAGGGATGGTGGTATGTCTCCCCCGTAGAGACAGTGGTCTCACCCACAGCAAGGCGGCAGCCTGAGCTAGGGAAATATCATGCCAGCGACGCTCCAAATTTATTTCCCCTCCCGCAAACTGAACCGTGTTAAGTTAATCTTACAAAGTGTTGTATAAAACTATGCTGCAATTTTTCAATAGTGCAATAACCAAAACGTGCCAAATAAATCCGTTTAATATAAGGGCTGTACGTAGTTTTTTACATAGTATATAGTACGTGGTTGTTACATAGTATGTATTTAGTACATAGTTTTTACATAGTATATAACACAATTTTTGCATTAACACCATACCTCAGCCTCTCTGTAATAGTGACACAAAACACTAGGGACCTCTTGTTTCTTATATCTGCATTTGGTCACATATTCAAGCCAAAACCCATCATACAACTGGATTGTTTTCTGGGCCAAGATACTCAACCCCAGGTTCTGACATGAATCTAGCATGTGGTTTTGCATAAAACCCATGCACCACACTAAGTGAAAGATTCGGGGAAATGAAAACAGACAATTCTAGTCATGTTGTTATAATTAATGTTAGTGGGAACATTTTTCTAGGATTTTCTGGACATGCTTTAGGTGTAGGCGTATCATGAATACTGTCCTCAAGAAACCGACCAAATCAGGTCCCCACTGGACACTCACATGCATTGTTGGCTTCTATTTCTTTCATTTCCTGAATTGCCTTATGCAGTGGAATGATCTCTGCAATTATCTCTTGTGTCAGCCACTTACTTCTGCCCATATTAATTTGTCAGTTGCCAAAAATGTCCGAGAAACTCAGTCCTCAAGACCATACAGTGCAGAGGAACCATGGATGTATAACCATCTATTACACAAGTCCAGATGGTACTTAGGATGCTGTCAGTAGCCATAAGGAATCCTGAGACATCCCACTTTGAGTTTCTAGCTAGTATAACTTTTTGTCTCATAGACAAGTGTGCGATGGTAGGGTATTACTTTGAACATTAAATTACATTAAGTGCCTTCTACCCAGCATACTTTAATGATGAGAACTGCATGTTGGTTGACAAATTCAGATGCAGCTTTGAGATCAAGGAAGGTGGTACAGGAACTGTCAGTGTGCAGGATGAGAAAGGAGTTCATGAAATGCTGCACACACCCTCCATGCATGAAACCATGTAGCCAGGGAAAACAGACTTTGTTTGATTTTATGCATAACACAACTTCGAGCCATCCTCTCAAATGTTGTACACAGGCAGCTAGTAAGAGATATTGGTCAAAACACATTTTGGTGACTGGGTTTTGGAATAAGAATCATGAGAATATTGGTTCATGGTTTTAGGAACCCCCAGTTGCAAAGCTCATGTTCTATAGTCTCAAGTAAAGGATTGCCTATAACTTGACACTTGCAGAAGACTTGTTATACTTGGATACAAAATCAGATTTAAAGGAATTTGCCCAATTACGGTTATAGAGTTTTTTCTCTTAATAGGAAAATTCTGGCTTTTGGACATTTTTCCAGATTCAGAATTTTGTTTTTCAGCTTTCAGAGATTTCTGACTTTATAGACAGATTATTTTTTTTTTTTAAAGATGTAGTTCATTTTTTACCCCTTGTTAAATTTGTAACATAGTTGGATCAGTATTTACTATACTCTTGATAGATACAGAGAATATGTGACTCAGTTATTTCTTATATTTTCAGGACACAGCACTGGCATCTTCCTCTGAAGAGGAAGAGGAAATAGAGAGGCAATCGGATAAAAAACACATGGAAACCAAGTACCCTAAAACCAATAAGAAGGAACGAGCCCTGGCACTGAAGGAAGCGGTGAGTGATACTCTGTGTGGTGTACTTGAATTTCTTCTTGACAGGATAGGTTGTGGTGCCTGCAGTTTTTTATTTTTATTGAGTGTCTTGAGTTAAATCATATTAACCACTTAGTTAATCCTTTCTTGGACTGTAGCTTCTCTTACAGATAAAGTGAAATAAAAAATTATGTAAAATTAAGATTTTGTTTTTAGAAATAATATTGAGAGTGGGGATGACCATAAAACAAAAGATATGTGTTTACTGATGTGCATATGCTGATATGTGTATACTTGCATCAAAAATTTTTTCGTGATTGGCTACACAGTGGTTAGTAACATGATCAAATAGTTTTGACCAGTATTATGGTCCTCAGCAGGATAATGTGTACTGGGATGTGTACAGGTACTACAGTACTGCATGGTGGTACAGTCAAAGGGTGGTAATATGAAACTCAGTCATATATTGTCTTACAATATTGACAGCAACTTGCCACTTGTATGCTGTAGTTGTTTGTAATCCATATGCTTGCACAGTCAGAGCAATATGGTAAGATTGAGTATCCAAATAAAGATTAAAGTAGCAGTAATGAACAAGCACAGGTAAAACATGAAGCTTTTTCCCTCTGATTGGAACATACCTGTTCATATCCATGTCTGCTACTGACGCTAGTTGGGGTCCAGACTCGACTTGGATCCTTTCATAATGATTGGCAGGCCAGTTAGCATCACTTTAGGTGTGTTCGACCAAAGAATATTAATTAACACATGTAACAGCATGGTTGTGCTCACAAGGCGCTTCCTCTCAGGTATGCAATGTGACGACAGGCAGAGGAAAGTTGTGGCATTGTCAGTGTTGTATCCCTACAACACATGTGCAACATTTGGATAACTTTATTGCAGACGTTTTGCCATCCAGTGGCTTTATCAGTACAAATTCCTGGACATAATTTGAAGACAGTAGAACTAAAAACAGATGATGAGGTAATCAGTCCCTCAGCCTTGGAGCTGGTACGAAGAGCACCGTAGTCGCAGAGGCAAAGATCCTGGCGCTTATATACTAACGTCAGGTGGAAAGAGGACGTGTAGCAGACGAGAGCATAGTCACTGGTAGGGAGGATTTCTCAGTGGAAGTAGGTCCTACCCAAAGAGATGGGTTAATTGTAGTAGTAGTTGTCGTAGCCATGAAGAAGGTCATGTATACTATTCTTGTACATCCCTACAACCTTCAGAGTTCATGTGCTCCACTTCCCACCTCCAGAGCTGAAGTCCACCTAATCAGTTAAGAAATGGTATACGTCAAAAATGTCTTCTTATTGCTTTATTTTGATTGTTATCAGTTTTATATTTTCAGGGAAACAAGTTCTACAGTAGTGGGCAGCTGGATAATGCAATAGCCAAGTACACTCAAGGGATGGCTCTCGACCCCACCAATGCTGTGCTTCCAGCAAACAGAGCTATGGCATATATCAAATTAAAGAAGTAAGCTTTCAACACTGTTGTCCATATGATTTCATGTGACACCCACAGGAGCTAAGCTTAATGTTGTCTGGGATAACTGTGTGTATAAAATGCAGGGCAATGCTGTCATCCCTGAGTGTTTAGAATGAACCTTATAACTGTTAGATGTGTTGTTATTTCAGTTTATCATTATGTAATAAACATGTCATCATGCACTTAACATATCACTGAGCATTTGAGATGTGTGGGGTTCCTGAATTTTGTGGGTTTTGTAAGTTTTTTTTTATAAACACACCGGTCGTTTCCCACCGAGGCAGGGTGACCCAGAAATGAAGAAAAGCCCAAAAAGAAAGAAAAATACTTTCATCATCATTCAACACTTTCACCATCATTCATACATAATCACTGTTTTGTAAGTGATGGTGTGTAATTAAATTGAATATACACTGAAGTGTTCCTCAATGTTCTAGTGTCTTGCCTCATGATTGATGTAACTTGATTCTTGGTGCTTGCTGCTCAGATTCTGATGTAGATGCCAAATACCTGTTTATAAGGTATATTTTGAAAAAATGTCAAGCTTCCTCTGGAAGATGAGTGTAAATTTCCTCATACATAAAAGACAATTATTATATTTTCAGTGTAATCATTTTCCTCAAAGCAGGTTACTAATATGATGAGAAGACCCAAAACTAGCTCTTGAAATAACCCTAACATATCATGAGGTCTACAGATTAATAAAGAATATTCAGTCAAGTTTGAATGTATGTAATGTGTTAGAAAAGTGATGTCATTGTATACTGTACTTAGGGATTTTAAGGTACAGTAATTTCTTTTTTCTTTATGTTCTAAACTTAGCTTACATTTTAATGTATGTAAATATTTTTATTTTAGATACACAGCTGCAGAAGCAGATTGCAATAAGTGTTTGAAACTTGATGCTGGTTATATAAAGGCCTATTTGCGAAGAGCAACATCACGAGTTAACCTAGGGAAGAAAGAATTGGCTATCAAAGACTACCAAAAGGTTAGTTACCAAACTTTGTTTCCTGCTTGCTTACAGAGGATTATATATTTAAGTGTAGTAAGTGTTGATGTGCTCATGTCTGTTTATGTTAGGGAAGTTAACCTGTGTGTTTACCCTTAGAAATGAGGGAATTGTGTCTATCAGAACTATAATACAGTATTATATTATTTCTTGTTTAATGTCTTATGACCACTGTGAGAAATTTTTTTATTAGTAATGAGGTTGCATCCCATGCAGCTTTATAGTTTCTTCTTCTTTCTTTCAACACACCGGCCGTATCCCACCGAGGCAGGGTGGCCCAAAAGGAAAAACGAAAGTTTCTCCCAGCTTTATAGTTATCGTTATTAATATTTACTTTTATATATTTTGATTAAATATTATGCTCATTTTTGTGTTGAAGACACTGCTTTATAGTATAGCACGTGATAGAATATTCTCACTCAGAATATGGAACTAAAAATTTGAAGGGAGGGATAAGTGATATTGCAGTTTGAAAAGTCATTTGAAATGTGAGGTCAGCAAACTTCTGGCAAGACAGCATTTGAGTGAATGAAAGTGATTGTTTTTTCCTGTTTTTTAGGGTCACCCTACATGAAGGGAGATGGCTGGTGAGGTTAAAAATACAGTTTAGTGATTGCTTTTTAAGGAGTCTGTATTCATTGATTTTATTTAGCAATAAAAAATTCTTTAGCCATTAAATTTTTGTAATATTCACAGGTCTTAGAGTTAGAGCCATGGAATAAAGAAGCCAAAAAGGAGCTAGAAAATTTACAGTGTGCAGCTGATGTGAAATGTGAGAGAACAGAAATGTCAGTAAAATATGACTGCAAAATAAAAGCTAAACAAGAAAGTACAGTAAGCAAACAACCTCTCATGAATGAATCACAAAAACAGGAAACAAATAATGTCATGCATCAGAATCAAAAGGATAACGTATGTGGTAATACAACAAATTTAGATAACGATAAAAAGAAACAGGGTGGTAAGAAATTGCAAATTGTTGAAGTCAATAGCAAAGAATGTAATTCAGTAAATGTATTGGATCCAGATGGTGTTCTTCCTATAGAAAAGCCTCCACACCTCAGATCATTGGTAAGTGACAACAACACTTTGTAATGACTAGGGTTGTTAGTTAACAGCAAATAAGTGATGACAACACGAATCTTTGATGATAGCTACTTGTATTCTTGTGATAAAATATTATATTGTATAACTTAAAAAAAAAGTACAATAATTCTGTCATAATTAGAGTACAGTGTATGTACAGTGGAACCTTAGTTGTTGAACTTAATTCCTTCCAGATGTTGGTTCAACGACCAAAATGGATGACAACCAAAGCAATTTTTCTCACAAAGCATAATGTAAATAGACTTAATCCACTTCAGACCCCAAATTACAGTATAATAATCTATTAATAATAATGTACTAACTACATAAAACAATGTATAAAATTATACAGCACAGGGAAACTAAAAATGAATACTGAATGAAAATTTAACTGAAATACTGTAAAGTAAATGAAAATTTAACTGCCTCTTACCTGTCAGAGGAGAGCTAATGGGAAAATTCTAGCGGCTTCAAATCTTGCGGGAGAAAGCTGGTAGGCCTACACATAAAAGAATGGATCTGCATGGTCAGTTTACACAGTATAAAAAATCCTGCAGCACACAGTGCATAATGAGAAAAAACTGCGACCGTGTTTTTGGTTTAAAGCAGTGACTTTGCAGTGTATTTTTGTATGGTATTTATGGGTGTATTCTCATTTTCATGGTCTCATTTGATAGAATGGAAGATATATTACATAAATAGAGATGATTTTGAATGGTCTAAAGACAAAAAGTAGCTTGAAATTTAGCTCAAAGTAGTGGAAATGTTCGATTATTGCCGACGTTCAAGAATAAACAAATCACGTCACTCGTCCAATACATGTATGCTGGTGGGTCCTATATGCATTCACAAATGTGCTGATAATATTTATACAATTATTACAATTGTGCAGTAGTCTGAATAACAGTAAATCTTATATTTTTTGTGTATACCTGGAGCAAAAAAATTCAAAATGAAAGGCAAGCATAATATATGAGGGGCCTGGAGATGTGACTGATGAACAGATAAATAGTTATTTTAGTGCTAGGAATGTCTGCATTCTTTATTCTGGATCTGATTTTGAAATTGGCCTTTCTTGAATTTTGTGTGAAATTGGCTAAATTTGTAATTTCAGAGCACTTAATTGGGTAGTTGAAATAGGTAAATGGGCAGTTTTTTATACCCATTCGATAGAATAAAAGGAGTTCTAGTGAAATGGCTATGAGTTTGGTCAACTGGAACAATGAAATTGACCCAAAGTAGGGCTCAAAATGGGTGAAATTGCCAATTCGTAAATATTGCAGGGACCACTAACTTCACAGTAGCATAATTCCATAAGTTTTCTATCAAATTTTGTACTTTTGATTTCATTACCTTCAGAAAAAGATTCTTTATCATTTCTTAAGTTTTTTTTTTTTTTTTTTAAATTCTTAGACCCTTGGAGCATTGTCTGTTGGCAACCAGAGCACATACGAAAACCAGAACATACAGTAGGGCCCCACTTATATGGCAGGTTAGGTTCCAGGCTACTGCCAGAAAGTGGACATCACCGGAAAGCAGAACACCATATAGCGAGTTTTGGTCATAATTTGAAATGTCCATATTAGCTGAATGCCATAAGCCAAAATGTCTTACAGCCAGGACCTACTATACTTTTCGAAAACTGATCTGTTCGAAAACTGTTTTGTTTGACAACTAGTGTTTTTGACAACCGAGGTTCTACTTTATATCAGTACAGTGGACCCCGCCTTACGAACGCATCGCGTTACGTTAAATCTGCCATACAAAGCATTTGAACGCAAAAATTTTGCCTCTCCTCACGATAAAAGGCTCGCCTTACGTGATTTGTCCGGGACGCGTCCCATGTGTGGCCTCAGCGCCAGTGTTTACAAGCCAGCCAGTGCGGTCGCATCTACGCATACATTCGGTACATTTCACATTATCCCAGTGTTTTTAGTACTTGTAACTGCAAAATAAGTCACCATGGACCCCAAGAAAGCTTCTAGTGCCATCCCTGTGGTAAAAAGGGCGAGAATTAGTATGGAATTGAAAAAGAGAGATTAAGGAAATGTATGCAAAGTGGGTTGAACTGCAAATCTTTACGGATGAAAATCACCCTGACACAGCTACTGCAAGCCGTGCTGGCAACCTGTACAATGACAATGTTATGGCCCATTTTAGGAAAGTCTTAAAGGAATGGAAGGTACAGAGCTCTATGGACAGATTTGTTGTGCGACAGAGGTCCAGTGACTGAAGCTGGTCCTAGTGGCATTAAAAGAAGAAGGGAAGTAACCCCAGGAAAGGACTTGCTACCTCAAGTCCTAATGAAAGGGGATTCCCCTTCTAAACAATAACTTCCACACACTCCCCTCCTCCCATCCCATCAATCATCACCAGATCTTCAATAAAGGTAAGTGTCATGTATCTTATTCTTAGTAGAGTTGTAATTGTGCATGTCTTCTTCAGTTTGTGTGTATTAAAATTAATATTTCATATGGTAATTTTTTTTTTTTTCATATTTTGAGGTGTCAGGAACAGATTAATTTGATTTCCATTATTTCTTATGGGGAAAATTAATTCGGCTAACGATAATTTCGGCTTATTGTGAGCTCTCAGGAACGGATTAATATCGTAAGGCGGGGGTCCACTGTAATGTTGTTAAAGGAAGAGTTGAATATCTTTAATTTCTCTGTTGTCCAGAGGGCTGAGGAAGGGTTGTTGAGGTGGTTCGGACATGTAGAGAGAATGGAGCGAAACAGAATGACTTCAAGAGTGTATCAGTCTGTAGTGGAAGGAAGGCGGGGTAGGGGTCGGCCTAGGAAGGGTTGGAGGGAGGGGGTAAAGGAGGTTTTGTGTGCGAGGGGCTTGGACTTCCAGCAGGCATGCGTGAGCGTGTTTGATAGGAGTGAATGGAGACAAATGGTTTTTAATACTTGACGTGCTGTTGGAGTGTGAGCAAAGTAACATTTATGAAGGGAGTCAGGGAAACCGGCAGGCCGGACTTGAGTCCTGGAGATGGGAAGTACAGTGCCTGCACTCTGAAGGAGGGGTGTTAATGTTGCAGTTTAAAAACTGTAGTGTAAAGCACCCTTCTGGCAAGACAGTGATGGAGTGAATGATGGTGAAAGTTTTTCTTTTTCGGGCCACCCTGCCTTGGTGGGAATCGGCCAGTGTGATAATAAAAAAAAATAATTTTATTCTGCAGTATGTATATGTAAAAAATATCAACTATGTATAATTACACGTAAAAAATATCAACCATGTATAATTTTGTATAAGTTAAAGCAAACATATGCAGTACTGTACAGTGGAACCTTGGTACCCAAACAGCTCTGCACTCGAACGCTTTGTTCGGTAAACAAATCACTCAATAGTCGACTGTTTGCTCAGCACTCGACCAGAAAAACAAAACCTGCCAGAACTTCGCTGTAAAGTATTTCGTGTTTCTTCCCATTTTTTTGTTTTTTTTATATTATTGTATAAATCACCATGGGGTCTAAGAGGGTTAGCGATAACAGCCAACCAAAACGAAAATTGGTTAGGAAGAATTTGTTCTGTACTCGGAGAAATCAGCTCTCGAACAGCCTTCTGGAACAAATTAAGTTCGAGTGCCGAGGTTCCACTGTAGTTCTTTGGTGTTGAGGAAGGAATAAAGTGAAATGAGCTTGATGGAGACATACTGTAGCATGCATATTAACTGGGGCAGTGATAAAATTAATGTTTACTGTTTGAAAAATGCACGGTAATGATATGACAGATAATTTATTTAATAAGAGATATGACTATGCTTTGCTTTTATAAGCATTGCTACATGCTTTGGCATAGAATCTACCGATGTTGAACACATTTTAGCAAGTTCTTTGAAGAATGTCAGCATTTTTCTGGAAATGTGGCATGGAGCAAAATCCTGCTGGAAAATGCCTTCTTCAGAAAAGTCTCTATTGACAATGGGAAGCAAAATGAGTTGCCAAGATTTCCTTATACGTGTATAGTCATACCCCGCTTTACATCATTTTGTCCTGTGTCAGATTCACCTTTACGCCACTTTTTTAGAGTAAATTTAAGTTCAGCAAACATCATTACGTCACTCAGCAATGTCACCTACATAATATTTTTTTAATTGTGTTCATTCTTTAAAAAATATGACTAAAATGTGTTTTTAGTGTTCTTTAACCCTTAAACGGTCCAAACGTATATATACGTTTCATTTGTCATTTATTCAACATTGGCATGATAAGCCTGAGTCGCCTAGACTTGAGAGAATGGGTGTGCGCACTCAGTGTGTGTCACATGAAAAAAATTGGGGATGCCTGGGTACCACATGCTCTTTTTTCCTATAAAAAAACCGATTGTTTATTTTTTCTCAAAATATTCAGGGCGCTGCGCAGGTGAACGTATATATACATTTGGACCATTTAAGGGTTAAGGTTTAGCAATACATGTAGTTATATTCTTTCATGAGTCATTTACGCTAGTTTTACAGTGTTTATCATTTTAAGGCATTATGCCCGGTTTATGTCGTCAAAAACCGAGTTACGTCACGGCTCTTGGAACCAGTTAATGACATAAGGTGGGATATGACTGTATTTGTCATTGTTCATCATTCTCTCAACAATAACAATCCATCCAGGGCCTTTAGCAGTAAAACTACCCAAAAACATCTTAGGTGGATGTTTTGGCATTTGTTGAATGCATCCATTTCGAGGAGATTCGCTCTGTCTCATTACCACTGATCTGTACTCATGTATTTCAAAATGTGTCTCATCTGAAAATGTAACTTTTCTCCATTCATCTCTCATCCATCCCTAATGATCGAGTGCCCACCACAGCCATTTTTTTTTTTTTCATAGCAGCAGTCAATAATTGTTTCCTTACCAGCTTTCTGGTAGTTCTGCCAACTTCAAGGAGCCACATCTCTCTGTAGATCTTTGGTGGTTTTCTGGGATCCTTCACACTATTTATTATGATAACCTTGTCATCATGAAGTGTTTTCTTGCATTTTCTTTCACATCTTCCTCACTGCAATGCTCCACAATCACCAGTATCATCAGCTCTCTTCAGAGTCCAACCAACAGTTGACTTTACTGGAGTTAAAAGATAAAGAATCACACATAAAGTGGGAGTTGTCACAGTTGCTCTTTGCTGATGACACTGTGCTCTTGGGAGATTCTGAATCGAAATTGCAGAGATTCGTGGATGAATTTGGTAGGGTGTGCAAAAGAAGAAAATTAAAAGTGAATACAGGAAAGAGTTAGGTTATGAGGATAACAAAAAGATTAGGTGATGTAAGATTGGATATCAGATTGGAGGGAGAGAGTATGGAGGAGGTGAATATATTCAGATATTTGGGAGTGGACGTGTCAGCGGATGGGTCTATGAAAGATGAGGTGAATCATAGAATTGATGAGGGGGAAAGGGTGAGTGGTGCACTTAGGAGTCTGTGGAGACAAAGAACTTTGTCCTTGGAGGCAAAGAGGGGAATGTATGAGAGTATAGTTTTACCAACGCTCTTATATGGGTGTGAAGCATGGGTGATGAATGTTGCAGCGAGGAGAAGGCTGGAGGCAGTGGAGATGTCATGTCTGAGGGCAATGTGTGGTGTGAATATAATGCAGAGAATTAGTAGTTTGGAAGTTAGGAGGAGGTGCGGGATTACCAAAACTGTTGTCCAGAGGGCTGAGGAAGGGTTGTTGAGGTGGTTCGAACATGTAGAGAGAATGGAGCGAAACAGAGTGACTTCAAGAGTGTATCAGTCTGTAGTGGAAGGAAGGCGGGGTAGGGGTCGGCCTAGGAAAGGTTGGAGGGAGGGGGTAAAGGAGGTTTTGTGTGAGAGGGGCTTGGACTTCCAGCAGGCATGCATGAGCGTGTTTGATAGGAGTGAATGGAGACAAATGGTTTTTAATACTTGACATGCTGTTGGAGTTTGAGCAAAGTAACATTTATGAAGGGATTCAGGGAAACCGGCAGGCCGGACTTGAGTCCTGGAGATGGGAAGTACAGTGCCTGCACTCTGAAGGAGGGGTGTTAATGTTGCAGTTTAAAAACTGTAGTGTAAAGCACCCTTCTGGCAAGACAGTGATGGAGTGAATGATGGTGAAAGTTTTTCTTTTTTTGGGCCACCCTGCCTTGGTGGGAATCGGCCAGTGTGATAATAAAAATAAAAAAAAAATTTTGGGAGTCTGTGAAGACCAGTGAAGACCTGTCTGTGTGCACTCTGTGAATCTGAACCAAGATGTCCTTTCTTGAGCAACTCTACCAGCAGCTAAAAGAGGAACTTAGGGTTGCTAAGCTGGAGATATGGCAATTAACGGAGGAGAACAAGAGGATTTGTAGTAATCCTTCTGTTGCAAGTCCTCAGGTTAAGAGGGGAACCTGGTCAGTGGCCGGGCAACATGGAACCAAGCTGAGGATCAAGAAGACTGTTGGAGAGGCAGAAACAACAAAGAACCAGAAGACTACTGTGGAAATTTCCAACCCATTTTCGGTGCTACCTGACGAATGTAGGTTGTCTACTGGGAATGTCACAACAAGCACCAAAGAAGCATTGGCAGATGTGAGTGAGTCATCCCTTGAAACCTCAACTAAGACTATCGAGAATGTCACGACGAATTCCATAAGTGAAGGTAAGAACATTGTTTTAGTTGGAGACAGGTTAAGTTTATGGATAGGGCCTTTTGTCTTAGGGACAGGAAGAGGAGGCAGAGGGTATGTTTTCCTGGGGCTGGGATAGGGGATATTGTTAGCCATCTGGATGACATCATGAAAGGTAATGGGAGCAATCCTATTATCTGTCTCATTGCAGGAGGCAATGATGTTGGCAGACGTAGGAGTGAGGACCTTATTAGCAGGTATGGGTCAGCAATAGAGATAATTAGGAAGAAAGGTGGGAACCCTGTCATATGTGGTATTTTGCCAAGGAGAGGAGTTGGAAACGAATAGGTTTAGTGGAAAAACAGAAATGAGCAGGAAGGGTAAAGAGGAGGGTCTTCAAAAATATATTATGCTAATAGCCATAGTGCTAGGAATAAGATGGATGAGTTGAGATTAGTTGCTAGTGCAGGTAACATTGATGTATTTGCCATAACTGAGACATGGTTTGATTCAAAAAGTTGGGACATGCCTGTAAAATGTCACATTCAAGGTTTTAAGTTGTTCCAAGTAGATAGAAGTATCGGTATGGGGGGTGGGGTGGCACTGTATGACCGAGATTGCTTGAACTGTTGCATAAAAATGGGTATTAAGTCTGAAGTAACACGTACAGAGTCTGGATAGAATTTTCAGAGGGGCATGAAAAATTGACTCTAGGAGTGATATACAGTCTCCCAAACTTAGATAGGGACCAAGGGAGACTACTATGGGAAGAAATTGTTAAGGCCACAAGGCACGATAATGTAGTAATTCTAGGGGACTTCAACCCTTTCAGGGTTCGTCCCGTAGATCTATGGCTTTACGTTCAGGGTCCAAACCGTAGATCTAAGCCATGAGCTCAGCTCACTCTGATAAACTGTGAGTGGTACATTTGGGCCTAGATATGAGAGAATGCATCTATGTGGTATGTGTGCACCACATAAAACAAATCCTGCAGCACACTGTGCATAATGAGATAAAAAAAACTGAGACCATGATTTTCGATTAAAACAGCGAATTTGCAGTGTTTTTTCGTATGTTTTTTATAGTTGTATTTGCGATTTCTTGGTCTCATTTGATAGAATGGAAGACATATTACAGAAATAGAGATGATATTGATTGGTTTTAGCACTGGAAATGGCTTGAAACTGAGCTCAAAGTAGCGGAAATGTTAAATTTTTGCCAATGTTCAAGAGTAAACAAACGACCTCACACGTCTAATACACGTCAGCTGGTGGGTCTAATATACATTCACAAATGTGGTGATGATATTTATACAATTATTACAATATTGCATAACAGTAAATCTTCTATTTTTTGGTGTGAATAAAAATTCATTATGTGAATAAAAAATCAAAATGGAATTTATTTGTAAAGCCTCAAAACGTAACTAATGAACAGAGGAAATATTAGTTTAGCGCCAGGAATACCTACATTGTTTATTCTGGATCCTATTTTGAAATTGGAATATTTTGAACTTTGTGTTAAATTGGCCAAATTACCGATTTCCGATCACTTTATTTTGTAGTTGAAACAGTTGACTTGGCGATTTCTTGTGCTCAATCGATAGAATAAAAGTAATACTAGTGAAATAGCTAAGAATTTGGTCGACCGGTATGATGTAATTGGCCTAAAATGGGAGTCAAAGTCGGCAAAATCGCCGATTCGTAAATATCGCTGACACATCAAAATTCGCGAGAGCATAATTTCGTCAGTTTTCCATCAAATTTCGTACTTTTTGTTTTATTACCTTCACAAAAAGATTCTCTACCATTTCATAAGAAAAAATAAAATTTTTTTTTTTTTTTTTTTGAAAATTCTTGGACACTGGGGCACCACTTCAGATTTTGGCCTTGGACTCTAAAGGGGTTAAGTTTAGTGAGATTGATTAGAATTTCTTGACTGGGAATTTAGAATCAAACAACTTCTTAGAAGTAGTTCAGGATTGATTTTTGAAGCAGTTTGTGACAGAACCTACAAGGGGAAATAACCTGCTTGACTTAGTTCTGGCAAACAAGGAAACCCTTCTTAATAATTTAGAAATTACAGAGGCACTCGGCACAAGCGATCACAAATCAGTTACCTTCAGCATTGAATGGATGTATGATAGTAGGGATAATTCAGTAATGGTCCCAGATTTTCGCTTACCAGATTACAATGGGCTTAGAGAACGCTTATCATCTGTTGACTGGGGTAACGAAGAGAGCTATCAATATGACAGCTTTCTGAACACTATACATGCTGCCCAAAGAACATTTATCCCGTATAAAGAAATTAGAGCGAATAAAAATGACCCAAAATGGATGAATAATAGGCTCAAATATCTTTTAGGGCAGAAAAAAGGAATTTATAGGTGCATTAAAAGAGGTGAGGGTCATCTTATGAATCAGTATATTAACATTAAGAGGGATGTTAAAAGGGGATAAGAAAAGCTAAACGGGAGTATGAAATTAGAGTTGCTAGGGATTCGGAAGCTAACCCCAAAAGTTTTTTCCAGGTATATAGAACAAAAGTTAAGAGATAAGATAAGTCCCCTTAAAAATAACTATGGGCATCTTACTGACAAAGAGAATGAAATGTGCTCAATTTTAAATAATTATTTTCTCTCGGTTTTTACACAGGAAGACACAAACAATATCCCAGTAATTAATTTTTATACTGGGCCTGAAGAAGATAAATTATATAACATCACAGTCACTAGTGAAATGATTCTGAAACAAATAGACCGACTGAAACAAAATAAATCGCTAGGTCCTTATGAGCTTTTTTCAAGGGTTCTTAAAGAGTGCAAAATGGAACTCTGTGAACCATTAACTAATACTTTTAATTTATCTCTTCAAACACCTGATAAGCCTGACCTCAATTGTAGGCAAATTGCTAGTCAGTTATAGCTGAGATTATAAGAAGCCATCTGGATAAGCATAATCTGATTAACCCTTTGGGGATCAACAGGTCCTCTCAGAGACTTGTTCTCAGGGTTGGCCAAATTTCAAAAAAAAAAAAATTATTTTTCTTGTGAAAAGATAGAGAATCTTTTCCCGGTCATAATGACACCAAAAGTATGAAATTTGATGGAAAACTTAGGAAATATGCTCTCGCGAAGTTTGTGGTCTCGACTATGTTTACGCACCAGCGATTTTGCCCACTTTGAACCCTATTTTCGGCCAATTCCAATGTACTAGTCAATAAAAATCATAGCTATTTCGCTAGAACTCTATTTTTTCTATCGAATGAGTACAAGAAACCACCCATTTACCGATTTCAACTATCCAATACAGTGGTCAGAATTTAGCAATTTTGCCAATTTCGCACAAATTTCAACAGATGCCAATTTCCGAATAGAGTCCAGAATAAACAAGAAAGACATTCCTGGCACTAAAATAACATTTCCTCTGTTCATTAGTCATGTTCCCACGCCCCTCTTACATTCTTTTACTTTCCACTTTAAATTTTTATTCTCACAAAAAAATAGAAGATTTACTGTTATGCAGACTACTGCATTAGTGTAGAAATGGTATAAATAATATCAGGGCACTTGTCAAAGAATATTAGGCTCACCAGTTGACGTGTATTGGACGCTTGGCATGATTTGTTTACTTTTGATCTTTGGTAAAAATCGAACATTTCTGCTAATTTGAGCTCAATTTCAAGGTACTTTTCATTGTAAAATCAGTCAAAATCATCTCAATTTCTGTAATATGTCTTCCATTCTATAAAATAAGACCAGGAAAACTAGAATACAACAATAAATACCATACGAAAATACAGTGCAAAGTCGCTGTTTTAATCCAAAAACACGGTCAAAGTTTTTTTTTCTCATTACGCACTGTGTGCTGCAGGATTTTTTTTATACTGCGCACACTGACTACATAGACCCATTCTTTCGTATGTAGGCCTACCAGCTTTCTCTCACTATATTTGAGGGTGCTAGAATTTATGCGTACTAGTACTACGTCAAAAACCCCTGCGCGTAAGCTGTACTAGTACATCCGAAACCCTCAAAGGGTTAATGATACTTAGCATGGATTCACGAGAGGCCGTTCCTGTCTAACTTACTTATTAACTTTCTTCAGTAAAGCTTTTGAAGCTGTTGATCACGATAAAGAATTTGATATTTATTTAGATTTTAGTGAGGCTTTTGATAATGTACCGCACCAAAGACTGTTAAAGAAAGTGGCAGCTCATGGCATTGGGAAAAAGTGCTGTCATGGATCGAGTCATGGCTCACAGACAGGAAGCAGAGAGTGTGCATAAATGGGGTTAAATCTGAGTGGGGATCTGTAACAAGTGGCATTCCACAGGGATCAGTCGTAGGCCCATTGTTGTTTATAATATACAGTGGACCCTCGACTAACGATCAGCTCCCAACTCGACCAGTTATGTAAGTGTATTTTTGTAAGTGCTTTTGTACGTGAATTTTTGGGGGTCTGAAACGGACTAATCTATTTCACAATATTCCTTATGGGAACAAATTCGGTCGGTAACGGCACCCGAACAGACATCTAAAATGAAATAATATCGTTAGTCGAGGGTCCACTGTATATCAGTGATCTTGATGAGGGAGTAACAAGTGATATGAGCAAATCTGCTGATGACACAAAGGTAGGTAGGATAATTGATTAAAATGTAGATATCAGGGAACTTCAAGAGGATTTAGACAAACTCAATACCTGGTCAGAAAAGTGGCAGATGCTGTTCAGTGTAGATAAATGCAAGGTTCTGAAACTCAGGAGTGTCCATAACCCTAGCACTTTTAAGTTAAATAATGTAGAACTTAGCTATACAGATTGCGAAAAGGACTTGGGGGTTATGATAAGCAGCAACCTTAAACCAAGACAGCAATACCTAAGCGTACGTTATAAGGCAAACAGATTACTGTGATATATATCAAGAAGTGTAAGAAACAGAAGTTCAGAGGTTTTATTACAGCTTTATACATCATTAGTAAGGCCTCACCTAAATTACGCAGCCCAGTTCTGGTTTCCATATTACAGAATGGACATAAATTCATTAGAAAACATTCAGTGCAGAATGACTGAATTAATACATAGCATTAGAAATCTTCTTAATAAAAAAAGATTAAAGACCCTTAAATTACAATCACTTGTTAGACGAAAAATGAGCAGGGACATGATCGAAGTGTATAAGTGGAAGATGGGTATCAATAAAGGGGATATAAATAAGGTTTTGAGTATATCTCTCCAAGAGAGAACCTGCAATAATGGATTCAAATTAGTGAAGTTTATATTTAGAAAGGATACAAGGAAGTATTGGTTTGGAAATAAGGTAGCTGATGAGTGGAACAGTCTGCCTAGTAGGGTTATTGAGGCTAAAACCTTGGGTAGTTTCAAATTTAACAGGTAGGATTGCAGATGAGCAAGGAGGCTTTAGAGTGGGTAGGGGATGTGTAGATCAGGTGTTTACATTGAAGCATATATGTGAACAGTATTTAGATAAAGGTAGGGAAGTTTTTATTGCATTTATGGATTTAGAAAAGGCATATGATAGAGTGGATAGAGGAGCAATGTGGCAGATGTTGCAAGTATATGGAATAGGTGGTAAGTTATTAAATGCTGTAAAGAGTTTTTATGAGGATAGTGAGGCTCAGGTTAGGGTGTGTAGAAGAGAGGGAGACTACTTCCCGGTAAAAGTAGGTCTTAGACAGGGATGTGTAATGTCACCATGGTTGTTTAATATATTTATAGATGGGGTTGTAAAGGAAGTAAATGCCAAGGTGTTCGGGAGAGGGGTGGGATTAAATTTTGGGGAATCAAATTCAAAATGGGAATTGACACAGTTACTTTTTGCTGATGATACTGTGCTTATGGGAGATTCTAAAGAAAAATTGCAAAGGATGAGTTTAGGAATGTGTGTAAAGGTAGAAAGTTGAAAGTGAACATAGAAAAGAGTAAGGTGATGAGGGTATCAAATGATTTAGATAAAGAAAAATTTGATATCAAATTGGGGAGAAGTATGGAAGAAGTGAATGTTTTCAGATACTTGGGAGTTGACGTTTCGGCGGCCGGATTTATGAAGGATGAGGTTAATCATAGAATTGATGAGGGAAAAAAGGTGAGTGGTGCGTTGTTACAAAAAACGCGATTCTAAAAGCTTAGAGATCTCCAGTGAATACTAGAAAGGACTGCCCTTCTAGCATCCAGCCTGTTACTGGGTTTTTGTAACAAGTAGTCAGTATCCTTGTCCAATTATCCATTAGAATTCAGTATGAGTCAATAGTGCTTCAGGATTACAACTGGTAGGCTACTAACTAGAGAAATTAAAATTTAATAAATTTATTAAGTCTAGAGGTATATTATCAAATTAATTTTTTTTTTTGTCACACTGGCCGATTCCCACCAAGGCAGGGTGGCCCGAAAAATTAAATTAAATTAATCACAGTAATCAAAATAATATCACATCTCTCGAGTACAATATTATTGTGCTGAAAGCACATATCACATTTATAATTCTTAAGTACCGTCTGGTACATTAACATTTAATAAGATATTACAAATATGTACAAGTAAGTTTGTGTATGTGTGTAAGTGCTCTAAGTAGTTCTATGTCTCACGACTCGACTAGACTTAAACAAGTGACTGACAAAGTCCTCACATAAACTAACTTCTTGACCGACTGGCAACCAGAACAGTCTGCTTGAACAACAAAAAGAATGCTAAGCCCAATAGCAATACAACAAGCGACTGCGACACAGAATCAGGAACAAGGAGATAATATAACGACACTAAGTAGGGACCATCTGCAGATCCTCCACAAAAGTCACAAAACTCCCATACTACTGAATCTAAGTTCAGCATAAGAAAATCCCCGACTGACAATACACAGAAACCAGTACAAATTAGGTCATAAGCTATAGTTCAGGACCTGAGTTACTCAGAGTGTCTATGAGACACACAACCTCAGTACAACGTCGAAAATCACTAAGTCTATACAATGTTCTGTGAACAGAGTTCTACAGAACTAACAAGAATAATGAGACAGACAATCTGTCCAACCACCAAGCGAGTCTACAGCAGACTGAATACTTCAGGTGAGGTGAGGACACCCCCCCCCTCGATCACGTGATAGCTCCGTGGGTTGCTGTCGCTGCCCAACAAGAAGCCGGCAGAGAAACAAGCAAAGAGCGATTGTTACAGTAGTTAGACAATCAAGACTTGAACTGAGCACACAATATGTTACATCCTACCTAACAACATAACTACGTCAAATAACATTATAAAGCAATACATTTAAGATTTAGCTATTATCGCAAATATAAGCAATATAAAATTAAATGGAAAGGTAATAATTATATATATACATATAATTAATATAATTAATATATATACATATAATTAATATATACATATAATTAATATATATATATATACTAGGTAGTAGGTTGGTAGACAGCAACCACCCAGGGAGGTACTACCGTCCTGCCAAGTGAGTGTAAAACGAAGCCTGTGATTGTTTTACATGATGGTAGGATTGCTGATGTCTTTTGTCTGTCTCATAAATATGCAAGATTACAGGCATGTCTTGCTACTTCTACTTACACTTAGGTCACACTACACATACATGTACACATTTATTTATACACACTCATCTGAGTTTTCTTTGATTTTATCTTAATAGTTCTTGGTCTTATTAATTTTCCTTTTATATCCATGGGGAAGTGGAATAAGAATCTTTCCTCCGTAAGCCATGCGTGTTGTAAAAGTCAACTAAAATGCCGGGAACAATGGGCTAGTAACCCCTTTTCCTGTAAAGATTACTAAAAAGAATAAGAAGAAGAAAATTGTCAAAGTGGGAAGTCTGAATGTGCGTGGATGTTGTGCAGATGATAAGAAAGAGATGATTGTGGATGTTATGAATGAGAAGAAGCTGGATGTCCTGGCTTTAAGTGAAACAAAGCTGAAGGGGGTGGGAGAGTTTCAGTGGAGAGGAATAAATGGGATTAGGTCAGGGGTTTCAAATAGAGTTAGAGCTAAAGAAGGAGTAGCAATAATGTTGAAGGATAAGCTATGGCAGGAAAAGAGGGACTATAAATGTATTAATTCAAGGATTATGTGGAGTAAAATAAAGATTGGATGTGAAAAGTGGGTTATAATAAGCGTGTATGCACCTGGAGAAGAGAGAAGTGTAGAGGAGAGAGAGAGATTTTGGGAAATGTTGAGTGAATGCGTGGGGAGTTTTGAATCAAGTGTGAGAGTAATGGTGGTTGGGGATTTTAATGCTAAAGTGGGTAAAAATGTTATGGAGGGAGTAGTAGGTAAATTTGGGGTGCCAGGGGTAAATGTAAATGGGGAGCCTTTAATTGAGCTATGTGTAGAAAGAAATTTGGTAATAAGTAATACATATTTTATGAAAAAGAGGATAAATAAATATACAAGGTATGATGTAGCACGTAATGAAAGTAGTTTATTAGATTATGTATTGGTGGATAAAAGGTTGATGGGTAGGCTCCAGGATGTACATGTTTATAGAGGGGCAACTGATATATCGGATCATTATTTAGTTGTAGCTACAGTTAGAGTAAGAGGTAGATGGGAAAAGAGGAAGGTGGCAACAACAAGTAAGAGGGAAGTGAAAGTGTATAAACTAAGGGAGGAGGAAGTTCGGGTGAGATATAAGCGACTATTGGCAGAAAGGTGGGCTAGTGCAAAGATGAGTAGTGGGGGGGTTGAAGAGGGTTGGAATAGTTTTAAAAATGCAGTATTAGAATGTGGGGCAGAAGTTTGTGGTTATAGGAGGGTGGGGGCAGGAGGAAAGAGGAGTGATTGGTGGAATGATGAAGTAAAGGGTGTGATAAAAGAGAAAAAGGTAGCTTATGAGAGGTTTTTACAAAGCAGAAGTGTTATAAGAAGAGCAGAGTATATGGAGAGTAAAAGAAAGGTAAAGAGAGTGGTGAGAGAGTGCAAAAGGAGAGCAGATGATAGAGTGGGAGAGGCACTGTCAAGAAATTTTAATGAAAATAAGAAAAAATTTTGGAGTGAGTTAAACAAGTTAAGAAAGCCTAGGGAAAATATGGATTTGTCAGTTAAAAACAGAGTAGGGGAGTTAGTAGATGGGGAGATGGAGGTATTGGGTAGATGGCGAGAATATTTTGAGGAACTTTTAAATGTTAAGGAAGAAACAGAGGCAGTAATTTCATGCACTGGTCAGGGAGGTATACCATCTTTTAGGAGTGAAGAAGAGCAGAATGTAAGTGTGGGGGAGGTACGTGAGGCATTACGTAAAATGAAAGGGGGTAAAGCAGCTGGAACTGATGGGATCATGACAGAAATGTTAAAAGCAGGGGGGGATATAGTGTTGGAGTGGTTGGTACTTTTGTTTAATAAATGTATGAAAGAGGGGAAGGTACCTAGGGATTGGCAGAGAGCATGTATAGTCCCTTTATATAAAGGGAAAGGGGACAAAAGAGACTGTAAAAATTATAGAGGAATAAGCTTACTGAGTATACCAGGAAAAGTGTACGGTAGGGTTATAATTGAAAGAATTAGAGGTAAGACAGAATGTAGGATTGCGGATGAGCAAGGAGGTTTTAGAGTGGGTAGGGGATGTGTAGATCAGGTGTTTACATTGAAGCATATATGTGAACAGTATTTAGATAAAGATAGGGAAGTTTTTATTGCATTTATGGATTTAGAAAAGGCATATGATAGAGTGGATAGAGGAGCAATGTGGCAGATGTTGCAAGTATATGGAATAGGTGGTAAGTTATTAAATGCTGTAAAGAGTTTTTATGAGGATAGTGAGGCTCAGGTTAGGGTGTGTAGAAGAGAGGGAGACTACTTCCCGGTAAAAGTAGGTCTTAGACAGGGATGTGTAATGTCACCATGGTTGTTTAATATATTTATAGATGGGGTTGTAAAGGAAGTAAATGCTAGGGTGTTTGGGAGAGGGGTGGGATTAAATTATGGGGAATCAAATTCAAAATGGGAATTGACACAGTTACTTTTTGCTGATGATACTGTGCTTATGGGAGATTCTAAAGAAAAATTGCAAAGGTTAGTGGATGAGTTTGGGAATGTGTGTAAAGGTAGAAAGTTGAAAGTGAACATAGAAAAGAGTAAGGTGATGAGGGTGTCAAATGATTTAGATAAAGAAAAATTGGATATCAAATTGGGGAGGAGGAGTATGGAAGAAGTGAATGTTTTCAGATACTTGGGAGTTGACGTGTCGGCGGATGGATTTATGAAGGATGAGGTTAATCATAGAATTGATGAGGGAAAAAAGGTGAGTGGTGCGTTGAGGTATATGTGGAGTCAAAAAACGTTATCTATGGAGGCAAAGAAGGGAATGTATGAAAGTATAGTAGTACCAACACTCTTATATGGGTGTGAAGCTTGGGTGGTAAATGCAGCAGCGAGGAGACGGTTGGAGGCAGCGGAGATGTCCTGTTTAAGGGCAATGTGTGGTGTAAATATTATGCAGAAAATTCGGAGTGTGGAAATTAGGAGAAGGTGTGGAGTTAATAAAAGTATTAGTCAGAGGGCAGAAGAGGGGTTGTTGAGGTGGTTTGGTCATTTAGAGAGAATGGATCACAGTAGAATGACATGGAAAGCATATAAATCTATAGGGGAAGGAAGGCGGGGTAGGGGTCGTCCTCGAAAGGGTTGGAGAGAGGGGGTAAAGGAGGTTTTGTGGGTAAGGGGCTTGGACTTCCAGCAAGCGTGCGTGAGCGTGTTAGATAGGAGTGAATGGAGACGAATGGTACTTGGGACCTGACGATCTGTTGGAGTGTGAGCAGGGTAATATTTAGTGAAGGGATTCAGGGAAACCGGTTATTTTCATATAGTCGGACTTGAGTCCTGGAAATGGGAAGTACAATGCCTGCACTTTAAAGGAGGGGTTTGGGATATTGGCAGTTTGGAGGGATATGTTGTGTATCTTTATATGTTTATGCTTCTAGACTGTTGTATTCTGAGCACCTCTGCAAAAACAGTGATAATGTGCGAGTGTGGTGAAAGTGTTGAATGATGATGAAAGTATTTTCTTTTTGGGGATTTTCTTTCTTTTTTGGGTCACCCTGCCTCGGTGGGAGACGGCCGACTTGTTGAAAAAAAAAAAAAAAAAAAAAATACATAATAATCATTGCAACCCATTCAGGGGTTGCAACATCCCCCCAACACGACAGACGGTCACACTAGGAGTTGCATTAATGTCTTTCACATTATTACTGATTACTCATATCAATACAATTTAATATAAATATTAATCAGTCTCTCTCTTGTGCCAAGCACTTCTATCATTTCACAGCGTCTGTCACTAGGATATGCCCCTAGTACTAGGGCAGTACACAGTATCGTATCTCTGCATACTCGTGGTTATGTACATCAGTGTAGAGATAGGATAGCGTAGATGAGCAGGGCACTTTGAGGCTCGATCATAGTAGAGGAGACTGCATTCCACTCTTAAGTAGTGGTTGTGGAATGCTATGCAGTATGGACATCTGAGTATGAAACAGCTTAAGGTGTGTAGTGAGGGGGGGGTCTGCGGCAGGACAGTGTTGCGTCACGCAGTACAATCTTCTCTTAATAACGTGAGATAACTGCCAGTGTCTCTGAAAGTAATTATCTCAGTTAGATGTGATTCGTCAAATCCTATTCTACCTCTTGAAAAGTAAGGACTCATCGCTGAACGAATCTTTTCGTCAGATACACTCTCTGACGCTAGTCGTCTATCCTGAGTAACATTATCTAAAACAGTAGGATCAGAGGTATTACTAGGATTTTGGTGCCTTTGTTGCTCGGAAGAGGATACGACTTGTGTGGGGGCGCCAGCTGCACGACTGTCTCTCGCATCTCTTTCGAACTTATAGCAATACTCTCTAGCATGTCCTTTTCTGTTACAATATGTACATTTTAATTTCTTTTTCTCGATATCAGATTTCTGTCTAGCCACAGAGACAGATTCAGGATTGTGAGTTTTCCTGGTAAAGGTACGAGAAGTTACAGTAGCAGGTACATCAGGCCGGCAATGAGCAGCTGATTTAGGTTACCACCTTCTAGGACAATTTTTAGTTACCTTGTTTCTGTGTGTTTTAGTACGTACAAGGTTGTGAGAAATCTCGTAATTGTCTGCTAATGCTGCAGTTTCCAGAATATCCGAGGTAGTATGATCGATCAGATATTCTTGTATGTGAGCAGACATACAGTTGTTAAACTCTTCATGTAGTAACAACTGAACAAGGCTGTCGTAGTTGTTACATTTAGCAGCTCTAGACCATCTCTCAAATGCAACTTTTATCTCACGAGCAAACTGTACACAAGTTTGATCTTGTCGTCGTTGTAACATACGAAATGCACGTTGATAACTTACAGGTAACAAGTTATACGTCTCTAGAATAGTTTGCTTGACAGCGTCATAACTAATGTACTTGGCAAATGGTAAAGCAGCAGTACAAGTGTGAGCTCTTCCTGTCAAAGCTGTATGCAACAAGGTTGCCCAGTGCTTATGTGGCCAGTTCATAGCACGTGCCTGGTTCTCAAACACATCAAAATAGGTGTCTCTAAGTCACTCTCAAAAAACTTAGGAACCAAGGATGCAGCTTTCTGCACATTAAATGTGTCTTGTGATCTATCAGTCTGTTGTCTTCCAAGACGAACATTTTCTCTTTGGAAATCTTCTTCGTTCAATTTCCTCTGAGCCTCTATTTGTGCAGTCTGCAACATAATGAGGAGTTCAAACCTCTCAAACTGTTCCTGAGAGATAGGACCAGTGGGTAATGGAGGAGTAAGGAAATTAACATGTCTTTCTGGACTGTCCTTAGGTCGGAAACTTCGTCCAGCAGTCTCTAGAGAGTCTAGATCTGGTCTAGGATAAGTATATACAGGTGTAGCATACACTGTGCTAGTATTAGGCTGAGTCATCCAACCAGCTACACTCTGTACTATTGTGTCAGTGAGGCGGGAAGGTGTGAGCGGAGGTTCATTAGGCTCAGACACTTCTGCCTTAGTTGTTCTTTCTTCTACTTCATCAAATAGAGTCATACTTCCTAATTGTGACACTAGGCTTTCTGAATCTGAATCATAATCAGACATCTCTGTATGAGCAGGAAACAATATATCTTTAATTAATGCTCTGACAGTTTCTGCGGTGTAATTCCTGTTATACGTCACACCGAGATATTTGGCTACTTGCCAACACGTCTGAAGTTTTAATGTACTCAACTCAGACAAAGTCAGAGTATCAATTAACTGTTTCACTTTGGCATACATCACGAAAATAAGTGTACTACGAGAGAGTGATTATGGGAAACTATAATCTTGATAGGAATTTTAGTGTTAGTTGTCTTAGAGCTACAACTCATAAACAGTATTTCCATCTCCTTGGATCAAGAGACTCAGTCAGGTACATACATCCACCTGGTATGTTGTACAAGACTAAACTCAAAGTCTTCAGATTAGGAAAGTACTCAAAGTGTTTGATCATAGAGTTACTAGTATGTCAAACTGGACAATTTCTCCAACACCTTGGATCAAGAGCTCCCGGACAGGCCCCCATTTGGTACAAAAAACGCGATTCTAAAAGCTTAGAGATCTCCAGTGAATACTAGAAAGGACTGCCCTTCTAGCATCTAGCCTGTTACTGGGTTTTCGTAACAAGTACAGTGGACCCCCGCATAGCGACCTTAATCCGTGCAAGAGGGCTGGCTGTTATGCAAAATGTTCGGTATGCGAATGAATTTTCCCCATAAGAAATAATGGAAATCAAATTAATCCGTGCAAGACACCCAAAAGTATGAAAAAAAAAAATTTTTACCACAGGAAATGTTAATTTTAATACACACAAACTGAAAAAGGCATGCACAATTACATGACACTTACTTTTATTGAAGATCTGGTGATGATTGATGGGATGGGAGGAGGGGAGAGAGTGTTAGTGTTTAGAAGGGGAATCCCCTTCCATTAAGACTTGAGGTTTCGAGTCCTTTTCTGGGGTTACTTCCCTTCTTCTTTTAATGCCACTAGGACCAGCTTCAGAGTCACTGGACTTCTTTCGCACAACATACCTGTCCATAGTGGCCTGTACCTCTCGTTCCTTTATGATTTGTCTAAAGTGGTTCACAACATTGTCATTGTAAAAGTCACCAGCACGGCTTGCAATAGCTGTGTGAGGGTGATTTTCATCAAAAAAGGTTTGCACTTCAAGCCATTTTGCACACATTTCCTTAATCTTTGTAGTAGGCAATTCCTTCAATTTCTCTCTCCCCTCCTTTGAACCAGTTTCCCCAGGTCTGGCCTCTTGCTCTTGAAGTTGATCTATCAGCTCATCAGTGGTTAGTTCTTCATTGTCCTCCTCCACCAACTCTTCCACATCCTCCCCACTAACCTCCAACCCCAAGGACTTCCCCAATGCCACAATTGATTCCTCAACTGGTATACTCCTCTCAGGGTTAGCCTCAAACCCTTCAAAATCCCTTTTGTCTACACATTCTGGCCACAGTTTCTTCCAAGCAGAGTTCAAGGTCTTCTTAGTCACTCCCTCCCAAGCCTTACCTATAAGGTTTATACAATTGAGGATATTAAAGTGATCTCTCCAAAACTCTCTTAGAGTCAGTTGAGTTTCTGAGGTCACTACAAAGCACCTTTCAAACAGAGCTTTTGTGTACAGTTTTTTGAAGTTTGCAATAACCTGCTGGTCCATGGGCTGCAGGAGAGGAGTGGTATTAGGAGGCAAAAACTTCACCTTAATGAAGCTCATGTCCCCATAAAGTCGCTCTGCCACGTCTGTAGGATGACCAGGGGCATTGTCTAACACCAGGAGGCACTTAAGTTCTAATTTCTTTTCAGTTAGGTAATCTTTGACATTGGGGGCAAATGCATGGTGTAACCAGTTATAGAAAAAGTCCCTAGTGACCCATGCCTTACTGTTTGATCTCCACAGCACACACAAATTATCCTTGAGGACATTCTTTTGCCTGAACGCTCTGGGAGTTTCAGAGTGATACACTAATAAAGGCTTAACTTTGCAATCACCACTAGCATTGGAACACATCAACAAAGTAAGCCTGTCTTTCATAGGCTTATGTCCTGGGAGTGCCTTTTCTTCCTGAGTAATGTAGGTCCTGCTTGGCATTTTCTTCCAAAACAGGCCTGTTTCATCACAATTAAACACTTGTTCAGGTTTCAGTCCTTCAGTTTCTATGTACTCCTTGAATTCCTGCACATATTTTTCAGCCGCTTTGTGGTCCGAACTGGCAGCCTCACCATGCCGTATCACACTATGTATGCCACTACGCTTCTTAAATCTCTCAAACCAACCTTTGCTGGCCTTAAATTCACTCACATCATCACTAGTTGCAGGCCTCTTTTTAATTAAATCCTCATGCAACTTCCTAGCCTTTTCGCTTATGATAGCTTGAGAAACGCTATCTCCTGCTAGCTGTTTTTCATTTATCCACACCAATAAGAGTCTCTCAACATCTTCCATCACTTGCGATCTCTGTTTCGAAAACACAGTTAAACCTTTGGCAAGAACAGCTTCCTTGATTGCCTTTCTGTTGCCCACAATAGTAGAGATGGTTGATTTGGGTTTCTTGTACAACCTGACCAGGTCGGTGATACGCACTCCACTTTCATACTTATCAATGATCTCTTTCTTCATCTCTATTGGAATTCTAACCCTTATTGCTGTAGGGTTGGAACTAGAAGCTTTCTTGGGGCCCATGGTCACTTATTTTCCAGAAACAGCACCGAAAACACTGTAATAATACGAAATATTCTGATTGTATGCTTGAATGTTACCGCGGAGGCTGGCTGGTAAACAATGCCACCGGCGGAACATATGAGGCTGGCTCAGGCCGCACATTGGACGCGTCTCGGACGAAGGGCGCTGAGCGGGTTTTTGGGCGGTATGCGAGGCAAAATTTTAGCGATCAAAGCGTCCGGTATGCGGATTGTCCGTTATGCAAGGCGTCCGGTATGCGGGGGTCCACTGTAGTTAGTATCCTTGTCCAATTATCCATTAGAATTCAGTATGATTCAATAGTGCTTCAGGATTACAATTGGTAGGCTACTAACTAGAGAAATTAAAATTTAATAAATTTATTAAGTCTAGAGGTATATTATCAAATTAAATTAAATTAAATTAATCACAGTAATCAAAATAATATCACATCTCTCGAGTACAATATTATTGTGCTGAAAGCACATATCACATTTATAATTCTTAAGTACCGTCTGGTACATTAACATTTAATAAGATATTACAAATATGTACAAGTAAGTTTGTGTATGTGTGTAAGTGCTCTAAGTACAGTGGATCCCCAGTTAACGATATTTTTTCACTCCAGAAGTATGTTCAGGTGCCAGTACTGACCGAATTTGTTCCCATAAGAAATATTGTGAAGTAGATTAGTCCATTTCAGACCCCCAAACATACACGTACAAACGCACTTACATAAATACACTTACATAATTGGTCGCATTCGGAGGTAATCGTTATGCGGGGGTCCACTGTAGTTCTATGTCTCACGACTCGACTAGACTTAAACAAGTGACTGACAAAGTCCTCACATAAACTAACTTCTTGACCGACTGGCAACCAGAACAGTCTGCTTGAACAACAAAACTCCCATACTACTGAATCTAAGTTCAGCATAAGAAAATCCCCGACTGACAATACACAGAAACCAGTACAAATTAGGTCATAAGCTATAGTTCAGGACCTGGGTTACTCAGAGTGTCTATGAGATACACAACCTCAGTACAACGTCGAAAATCACTAAGTCTATACAATGTTCTGTGAACAGAGTTCTACAGAACTAACAAGAATAATGAGACAGACAATCTGTCCAACCACCAAGCGAGTCTACAGCAGACTGAATACTTCAGGCGAGGTGAGGACACCCCCCCCTCGATCACGTGATAGCTCCGTGGGTTGCTGTCGCTGCCCAACAAGAAGCCGGCAGGGAAACAAGCAAAGAGCGATTGTTACAGTAGTTAGACAATCAAGACTTGAACTGAGCACATAATATGTTACATCCTACCTAACAACATAACTACGTCAAATAACATTATAAAGCAATACATTTACGATTTAGCTATTATCGCAAATATAAGCAATATAAAATTAAATGAAAAGGTAATAATTATATATATACATAATAATCATTGCAACCCATTCAGGGGTTGCAACATGCATTGAGGTATATGTGGAGTCAAAAAACGTTATCTATGGAGGCAAAGAAGGGATTGTATGAAAGTATAATAGTACCAACACTCTTATATGGGTGTGAAGCTTGGGTGGTAAATGCAGCAGCGAGGAGATGGTTGGAGGCATTGGAGATGTCCTGTTTAAGGGCAATGTGTGGTGTAAATATTATGCAGAAAATTCGGAGTGTGGAAATTAGGAAAAGGTGTAGAGTTAATAAAAGTATTAGTCAGAGGGCAGAAGAGGGGTTTGGAACACAATCCAATATGAATACTAATGAAGTCATTGCTAATCGTGCCATTGAACTCCTCGGGGGAACTTTGGGCTCAAAGACACCTGTTCACCCCAACGACCACGTTAATAAGAGTCAGGTATGGTCAGCGTTGCTTTTAGCTTAATAAATTTATTTGTATTAAAATTTTGTGGTAATCATGTACAGTGGACCCCCGCATAACGATTACCTCCGAATGCGACCAATTATGTAAGTGCGTTTGTACGTGTATGTTTGGGGGTCTGAAATGGACTAATCTACTTCACAATATTTCTTATGGGAACAAATTCGGTCAGTACTGGCACCTGAACATACTTCTGGAGTGAAAAAATATCGTTAACCGGGGGTCCACTGTACTAGTAATAGTTAAATAACATTAAATATTTTCTTGGATAGGATAGAATTCGTAGTATGGAAATTAGGATGAGATGTGGAGTTACTAAAAGTATTAGATGGCTGAAGAGGGGTTGTTGAGGTGGTTTGGTCATTTAGAGAGAATGGATCAAAGTAGAATGACATGGAGAGCATTTAAATCTGTAAGGGAAGGAAGGCGGGGTAGGGGTTGTCCTAGAAAAGGTTGGAAGGAAGGGGTAAGGGAGGTTTTGTGGGCGAGGGGCTTGGACTTCCAGCGGGCGTGTGTGAGCGTATTCGATAGGAGTGAATGGAGATGAATGGTATTTGGGACCTGACGATCTGTTGGAGTGTGAGCAGGGTAATATTTAGTGAAGGTATTCAGGGAAACCGGTTATTTTCATATAGTAGGACTTGAGTCCTGGAAATGGGAAGTACAATGCCTGCACTTTAAAGGAGGGGTTTGGGATATTGGCAGTTTGGAGGGATATGTTGTGTATCTTTATATGTATATGCTTCTAAACTGTTGTATTCTGAGCACCTCTGCAAAAACAGTGATAATGTGTGAGTGTGGTGAAAGTGTTGAATGATGATGAAAGTATTTTCTTTTTGGGGATTTTCTTTCATTTTTGGGTCACCCTGCCTCAGTGGGAGACGGCCGACTTGTTGAAATATATATATATATATATATATATATATATATATATATATATATATATATATATATATATATATATATATATATATATATATGTATGTATGTATGTATGTATGTATGTATGTATGTAGAGAGAGAGAGAGAGAGAGAGAGAGACAGACAGACAGACAGACAGACAGACACAGAGAGAGAGACAGACAGACAGACAGAGAGAGAGAGAGAGAGAGAGACAGACAGACAGACAGACAGACAGACAGACAGACAGACAGACAGACAGACAGACAGAGAGAGAGAGAGAGAGACAGACAGACAGACAGAGAGAGAGAGAGAGAGAGAGAGAGAGAGAGAGAGAGAGAGAGAGAGAGAGAGAGAGAGAGACAGACAGACAGACAGACAGACAGACAGACAGAGAGAGAGAGAGACAGACAGACAGACAGAGAGAGAGAGAGAGAGAGACAGACAGAGA
The DNA here is from genome assembly GCF_038502225.1 of Cherax quadricarinatus. NCBI lineage: Eukaryota > Metazoa > Arthropoda > Malacostraca > Decapoda > Parastacidae > Cherax > Cherax quadricarinatus. The sequence goes on from NC_091330.1 coordinate 17,067,123, forward strand.
GAGACAGACAGACAGAGAGAGAGAGAGACAGACAGACAGAGAGACAGACAGACAGACAGACAGACAGACACACACACACACAGACACACACACACACACACACACACACACACACACACACACACACACACACACACACACACACACACACACACACACACACACACACACACAGATTCTTACACTGAGACTTTAATTTGAATAACAATTTAGGAATTTGAACATGTTTGATCAGGAACATTATTGTGTATGTTAGGAAAGGTACAGTACTCTACTCTTATTTTATTTTGTAGAAACCCCTGAAGAAAATCCCAGTGGTTGATATAGCCACAAAAGCGAGCATCCTGGAATGCCCATTGTTGTTGGAAGTAGAAGGGACTACTGTCAAGAAACATCCAGTTCCATCTGTGGCAGAGCACAGAGTGCCCTCTATGGCAGAGAAGGACACAAGTGACAAGAAAGAGTATGATGCAGTAGGCACCTTGCAAGAAGACCCAGGCAGAGCTACACTACAGTCTCAGGTTCAAAACTAATATAAATTTAGTAATTTATGAAGAATAAGCTTACTATAGGTTTGTAAAATCAAGAAGAATTAGGTTTTGTGAATGCCTGTACTAAGAACTACATTGAAGTAAGGGAAACATATAATCTTACAATCAAAGTTCTTTCATTTGCAATGTAGCAACACTATAGAGCTACAAAGGTCAATAATGTAACTCATTTGGATGTAAATATTCCTTGGCTATTTTTTTTTTCAACACGTCGGTCACCTCCAACCAAGGCAGGGTGACCCAAAAAGAAAGAAAATCCCCAAAAAGAAAATACTTTCATCATCATTCAACACTTTCACCTCAATCATACATAATAACTGTCTTTTCAGAGGCACTCAGATATGACAGTTTAGAAGTCCCTCCAAACTGCCAGTATCCCAAACCCCTCCTTTAAAGTAAAGGCATTGTACTTCCCATTTCCAGGACTCAAATCCGGCTATTTATCTGCCTCGGTGGGAGACGGCCGACTTGTTGAAAAAAAAAAAATACGACAGAGGGTACAAAACATTCTAAAGATATCCTTCTAGAAATTTCAACTTCGTTAGATATGGTGAAGTATGAGGGAAGTTTTTAAGTTTAAATTTGACACAGGTAATTTATTCTAGGTAGATAAAAAAATACTTATTTTAGTCTCTTTAGCTTGAAGATTTGATTTTTGAGATTCTCTGGGTTTATACCCCCAATCACATGGTATGTGAAAGGATATTTAAGTGGATGTCTTTATTGCTGGTTGTTAAACATTAGTAATAACTGATGAAAAATTACCCAAAGATTATCTTGAATAAAGAAAATTGACTATTACATTAACTTGAAAATTATGAGCATGAAGTAATGCAATATACATTATTAATGTTGGTTAATGTTTATCTTTTAATAGCCTGAAAATAAATCACAAGCAAGTGTATCATTACCATCTGCACCTAGGACTTCACATCAGTTTACAGAGGACTGGAATAAACTGTCTCATCAGGTCTCTCAGGCTATTAAATACTTAAAGGTTTGTATTGAATTAATAAAAAGTTTATTTGCTAGCTTGACCATTTGGTCATTTATCTAATATTTATATGTGAGTTTTAGTCATTGCAGTTAGGAGGAGGCTGAAAGCAGTGTAAATGTTGCATCTTATGTGTGGTGTAAATATTATTCAGAGAATTTATAGTTTAGAGATTAGGCAGTATGGGGTTACTAAAAGTATTATCCAAAGGGTTGAGAAGACTTTGTTGAGGAAGTTTGGAGCAAAATAGGGTGACCTGGAGGGTGTATAAATTGTAATAGAGGGAAAGAATGGTAGGGGTTATCCAAGGAAGTGTTGGAGGTTTTGAGTGCTAGGGGGCTTGGACATCTAATAAGCATGTGTAAGCTTGTTAGATTGGAGTGAGTGGTATTATGACCTGATATGCTGTTCAAGTGTGAGCAAGGTAACATTTATGAGGGGATTCAGGGGAAACTGGTTAGCTAGATTTGAATCCAGGAGGTGAGAAGTATAGTGCCTACACTCTGAAGGAGGGGTAGGGATATTGCAGATTGGAGAGTCATCTGAGCTACATGTAAAGCTGGCATGCTTTTTGCAAGACAGTGAGTAAATGATGGCAAAAGTGTCTCTTAATATTAAAGCTTCGGTGGTACATCTAATAGCGTTGTTGAATTATTCTCTTATTTTAACCTGCAGATCATTCAGCCTAAGTTCTTCACCAGTGCAGATTTAGATGCTGATACCCTGATTAGTGTAATATCAACCCTTAGGACTGAAGAGATATCACCTCTACAAGCAGCTCAATATATACTTGCATTCTCTCAATCAAGTGGATTTTCAGTTAATATCATGTTCTTGAATGAGAGTCAGAAAAAAGGTAAGCAGATTTTTGTTTCGTTTTCTTTGAGACTGGGGCCCATGGTCAAGGTACATATTAGATTGGTGATCATAAAGAATGGTTTCCTCTAGGGGATCCACCATCCTTACTTGCTCTGGCACTTGGGCTGCAGCCCGAATACCAGGAGTAGCTTAAATGAAACAGAGCATTTTACCAGCAAGAACACCGGCCCTGACACCAGAACATCAATGATGATTGTAGCTAACTGCTACACCACTGAAGAAGACTCACTGTACCCTTATCATTGGGCTGCCCCTGCCATAGGGCTGTAAATGAAGACAGCTAACTGCACCCTTGTCATAGGGCTGTAAGCAGTACTCCACTTGACAAGAATGCTCACCGTGCCCCTACCATAGGGCTGTAAATGGTGCATCACTTGTGTAGATTCCGACATTATTTCGGGAGCCACTGCCGGGTCACTATATGGAGAAGACCTTTCCTGGCAAACTTACGTGAACATGTTTCCTCTAACATGATAATGAAAGTCTGTTTCCTGGAGAGGGAGCTCAACAGTGTCATTCAGGATGTTTCAAATTGCCTCAAAGCTATATAAATTATTGGATATCACTGGCTAGGATACATTTTATTTGTTCCAGCATCAGAAACCTATACAGCAAGAAAGGCTCAGTCTTTGTCCAAGGACTGGAAAGTTTCCATTCCTTGGAAAAATATATTTCTTCTTTCTTTCTTTCAACGCACCAGCCGTATCCCACTGAGGTGGGGTGGCCCAAAAAGAAAAACAAAAGTTTCTCATTTTAAATTTAGTAATAGTATATACAGGAGAAGGGGTTACTAGCCCCTTGCTCCCGGCATTTTGGTCGCCTCTTACAACACGCATAGCTTACGGAGGAAGAATTCTGTTCCACTTCCCCATGATGATAAGAGGAAATAAACAAGAACAAGAACTAGAAAGAAAATAGAAGAAAACCCAGAGGGGTGTGTATATATATGCTTGTACATGTATGTGTAGTGTGACCTAAGTGTAAGTAGAAGTAGCAAGACATACCTGAAATCTTGCATGTTTATGAGACAGACAAAAAACACCAGCAATCCTACCATCATGTAAAACAATTACAGGCTTTTGTTTTACACTCACTTGGCAGGACGGTAGTACCTCCCTGGGTGGTTGCTGTCTACCAACCTAATACCTAGGAAAAATATATTTATATTTTTTAAATGTGGATCCTGTGAGCACTTAATTTTGGGGCTTTGGACAGTGAAATTGTTAAAAAGAGATGGAGTCACCAAAGATATAATTCAAAGGGCTAAGAAGAGGTTGATGTGGTTTGATCATACCGAGAGGATGGAAACTAATAGGATGACAAAGAGGGTGTATAGATCTGTGGGCGACAGAGGTTGTGGTCATCCAGGAACAGTGGGAATGGAGGGAGGGAAGGAGAGGTAAAGGAGGCTTTGAACTGTAGGGGCTTGAGCATCCAGCAGAATTATGTGAACGTATTAGATAGGAGTGAATTGAGACTAGGTAGTTTGTAACAGATAATGATGTTGAAGTGTGAGCAAGGCAACATTTATGAAGATAGGAAGGGCAGTGCCTACTAAGTTAGTGATTGAATGAATGATGGTGAATGTGTTTTCATCTTTGGGTTACCCTGCCATGGCAGGGGACAGCTGTTGATGTAAAAAAGTAATACTAGCATAGATTTCTGGCATGGGGGACACAATCCCATCTAGGAAAAAACAACGTACCAGTATGGTCGTCTGTAATGCAGTAGAGAATATTTATTGTAAGTGAAGCAATTCAGAACATCTTCATTGCAAGGGTTGATCTTCCCTGAGGTCATTACACGACTGAAGGAAACCATTCTTTACAATCACCAGACTGGCACATACCCAAGACCATGGCACTGGCTTCTCCCAAGGAGCAAAGGTTTAATGTTGCCATAATTTGCCATGTTGCCCGAGATACTGTTATCACCAACAGTTTTGTAGATATTTGTCATGCGTGTTTACCTGTTAATAATGCTAAACAAACATAATTTGCATTTCAGTCATATATGATGTGATATCGAAGTGTGAGGAAGAAGAATCTTACAACACACAAATCAGGAACCTGAAGAACTTGCTAGACAATGAATCATAATTCTTCACATTGGATCTTACGAACCTTCAGTGGTTATTTAATTTTCTGAATATTTCCCTATAATGTTCTTTATTATGGGTACATAAGTTAAATTTCTTTTTGTAATATTTTTTCAGTAAATTTAAAATTGTATCTTTTTTTTTGTCTTGCCATTTAAAAATTTTATTATGGCATATACACTGTTGTATTCCATGCACATTATTCATGTTTTCCCTCGATTTATGCATATTCACTGCAATACAATATCATATACAGTGGACCCCCGGTTAACGATATTTTTTCACTCCAGAAGTATGTTCAGGTGCCAGTACTGACCGAATTTGTTCCCATAAGAAATATTGTGAAGTAGATTAGTCCATTTCAGACCCCCAAACATACACATACAAACGCACTTACATAAATACACTTACATAATTGGTCGCATTCGGAGGTAATCGTTATGCGGGGGTCCACTGTACATGGTAATTCCAAATATGAGTTAACATTAGCTGTGTGTAATCTACGTGGTTTCTCAAAGCATGTAATGTACATTATTACTTCCTGCCCAATGCATGAATTATTAGAACTATTATAATCAAAGAAAGCACTGAACCAGTACATGAAATCATCAATCATTGGAGAGAATATTTTGCAACTCAAAATATTCTCCTCTCTATTTTTCAGGCACCTACACCTCTCTATTAACATCTTCCCCCTTTTTTGTTCTAAACTACCAAATCCATTTGCTGTCAAGGCTTTCTCAGTTTATTAATCTCACTACTCTTCCACATTCATACACTTCCTCAAATGTATTTTTATTGGGAAAGCACTAAACCTGTTGGGTTCAAGACAGTGATGGAATGAATGACGGTGAATGTTGTCTCCCCGCCATGGTAAGAGAACCTTTTCTTGCCAGACATGATGACAAAGAATGTTCATTCACCATCACCCCTTGAGGGAGGTTCCATGATGCTGGTGAGTGGCTCTTGATCTAGGGAATTGGATCTGTGCTCTGGTTCCCTTAATTGAGCCTGAATACCTTCCATCCCTCCCCCCACATGCGCTGTATAATCCTACGGCTTTAGCGCTCCCCCATAATTATAATCATTCATCATCATTCGTGAGGACAAGGACTTGTCCGGCAAATAGGACCAGAGTACAAGAGGTGGGAAGGATAGTGCTTGCAGAAGAGGGACCAATTGTTTAAAAAAAATACATGCGCTTCTTTAACACAAAAAAATATCTACATATACAAGGATTCTCATATTTGAAGGGCAAACAAATTTCTATTATTTTTTAAATTTATTTATAGTTCTCAAAACCTAGTTGATTATATACAACAATGTATATGTTAAGAATCTAGAAGTTAACGACAAGTCATTCCAAACAAACTCCTTATATCACATAAGGAAATAGATGATGTCCATATAAAAGCAACATTATTGACACTGCTTTAGTAATGTCTTCATATTAGTGCTTTTAATATAACAATGCCTTTACAAGAGATGTTTGCTTTCTTAAACACTAAGTTTCAATGGCTGTAGCAAATGCATACAGTATCATATAAGAAACAGGTACACTCAAGTCAGAGTAAACAAATTTTTCCATTTCCAACTTCTTACCTGTATGACCCTTGTGGGTTTAGCACTTAGTTATGATTATAATAATAATCCAACTTCTTACATTTTTACAGTATCCAACTTCTTATATTGTTACTAATAGTAGTATATAAAAAACAAAGGACTAATCCCACATTGGTCATTTAGTTATTTGTTCTTTAACCATAAAGAAAAAAATGTGTCACCATTACAAAAAAGCTAAATTGTGTGTGTGGAGAGGGGGTGGGAGTACAATCTGTCTTGTAAGCACAAAAAAAGTTCTTCACACAGTAAGTTTGATTAGGCACTAAAATTACAAAAATAATTGCAGAGCATTGTCTTAATGTGTATAAAAATACAAGCTTCCTCAAAGCTTCAGAAAAAAATCAACGAGATGATGATGATGAAGAACGTGAATATCTCCTACGCCTAGGAGGTGTCCGCGAACGAGAACGAGGAGACCTTCGCCGTGGTGGAGAACGTCTGCGCATTGGTGGTGGTGATCGACGACGCATCCTGCAACATATTAATTAATAACAATTTTAGCAAGAATGACCTAAAATGGGAAAAGTAAATATCAGTTGTCAATTTTCTTGTACTGTCTGTCTAAAAGCTAAACGAGTGACAAGTGAAAGAGGATGTCAGTTTTGAGGGGTTGTCCCTATGCAGACTTTGGAGGGGTATTGGTGCCAGGAAAGACTTTCTAAAAGGAATGGACCTATCTTCCAAACGAGACTATCTCCTATTTTGGAGGCAGTGCATGATCCCTATGGATTTAGTGCCCCCATGACATAGTTCAGTTGCTAACACGTAGAATCTTCAAAAATGTTGAAGGACAAGCTAAAACAAACTACATTATGTCCTACAGTACAATGTTGTTGTCACTTAGAAAATGAGAAATTTATTAATGTAGACTAAAGTATCCTGAGTATACATATCATTTACAAAGTCACACTAACAGGGAAGGGACAAGAGAGGTAGGATTATTATTATTGTAATCAAAGGGGAAGCGCTAAACCCGGAGGATTATACAGCGCCTGGGGGGGGGGGGGATGTGGAAGGCATTCAGGCTTAATTTGGGGAACTGGAGCACAGATCCAATTCCCCTCACCAACATCAAGGAACCTTCCTTGAGGGGAGAGGTAGTAGGAAAGGACGAGAGGTAGTGGTAAAGGTAGTAGTATAGTAGAGTCGGCCAAAGACTAAGAAAAAGGAGCACTGCAGAGGGGGGGAAAATAATAATGGACGAAATACCCAAAGCAGAAGAAAGAAAACCCGAAGGAGAAAGAGGAAAGGGGTAGAGGGCGAAGGGGAAAAAATGAATCAGATCAAGTCACATTTTACAATGTGAAAAAAGAAAGGACTAAGATTCATACAAGGACAGTTGTGTATAAAGGAGGATACAACTAGATGACAACTGTGAAAGTTAGACATAGGGTAGACAGTTTTGGCAGAAGACCAGTCAGTAGGATGACTGTGATCTCTGACATGACAGAAAAGAGCATTGTTGGTGTCAGCAAGCCTAACACTACTTTTGTGCTCTCTGAGTTTGTCAGAAAGAGAACAGCCAGATTTCTCCAAAGTACTGAAAAAGACAAAAAATAAAGTAGACACTGGGAGAATCTATGGAGGGAGGGGAGGTATGAACTAGATTGGTGTGAAGAGTGTTAGTCTGCCGAAATGTAAGTCTGATGTCTAAGGAACGGAGAGTTGTTGAGATTAGAAACACTGGAAATACAGGGAAGGAAGAGGAGAGTTCCCAAGAGTAGAGTTCGGGAGAGAAGAAAGTCCATTTAGCACGTGAGAAGGCAGTCTATGAAATGGGAAGGGTAGCAGAGAACTGAGGATCACAAATGCAGAGAGCATGGAGAAAGCAGGAGATAAGAACACTGTTTTTGACAGAGGAAGCATAAGAAAAGTAGTGAATGTACATGCCACTCTGCATATGCTTATGGTGCACGGAAAAAGCAAAACCTGTATCTGAGCGGTGGACATGAACATCAAAGAAAGGAAGCAAGGAACTGGATTCCCATTCAGCTTTAAACTATGTAAATGCAAGGGGCAAGATTATTAAGGGTATCAAGAAATGGCTGGAAGAGACTAAAGCCATGAGGCCAAAGAGCAAAGATATCATCTACATAGCGGAGCCAGAGTGAAGGGCCATTTGTGTATTGTTCAGTCACAGTATTGTGTCTTCTTGTTGTTTACCACACCCCATGCCATGCACTTCACCCCGCTTCCCATGCCGCTCATTTAAGATGAGGGTGTGAGGTTCTTCACATATGCTAATGTGTTCCCAGGTTGGAAGGAAGGGTAGTAGTATACCACAGAAACACCCACCATGCATAATATATCAATGCATAGTGATAAAATAACTAACTGAACTCAGAAATGTTACCCTGCTCACTCAAACAGCACATCCATTATAGATAAAATATATAGGGGCCTGAGCATCAGTAGGTAATAGTGAATGATGGATAGAAGTGAATAGAGACAAGGGTTTTTTGAATAAGCATACTCGTGGAGTATGAAGGAATTCAAGGAAACCAGTGAGTTGGATTTGGAGGCAGGAAGTAATGCCTACACTCTGAAAGCGGAAGATGACAATTGAGTGAATGTTGGTGAATAAGTTTTCTTTGAGTGACCCTGTTTTGGCAAGAATACATCTATATCAGTGCAAACAAAATAAAATTTAATTACATGGCATATCTTGGTGGTGATCTCCAACGTGGTGGAGGGCCTCGACGAATGGGCATAGGTAGTGGTGAACGGCGACGAGGAGGAATTTGGCGTGGTATGAGCACTGGGGCCGCAGTTATCTCCTGACCATCTATCTGTCCACCATCCATGTGCTTCATAGCATTTTCTGCATCCTCTGGCTTCTCAAAATCAATGTATCCATAACCACGATTTAATATAGCACTAACACGCCTGCAAAAACAACAAATTGCTTGTAATAATATTGGTAGAATTACCGACAATGTGTAAAGTAAAAAGACACAAGTGCAAATAATGTGACATTTTTATTGTGGCAACGGCTTGACAAAGCTCCTGGAGCACTAACAAGCCTGCAAAAACAATAAATTGCTTGTAATACTGTTGGCAGAATTACTGACAATATGTAAAGTAAATTGCTTGAAATAACCATCAGTTTAGTTTTTCTAACAAATTCTAAGTGATCTATAGAGTACAGCCTCTCCTCACTTAGTGACGTACTTGTTTACTGACGGGCTCTGACCAGTATACATACCTAAATAATGTATATTTGAGTTGATTTCCTCTATTCTGTTTATTATAATATACAGTACACTACTGTATAAACATTTAAAAATATACTAGAAATGTTATAAATGGTGTAATATCAAAGATCACAGACACAAACCCACTACCATTATAGTATGCGCCTCAGTGATGAATTCGTTTACCAATGTGGTCTTGAGAACAGAACTCTGTCATTAAGTGAGGGGAGGCTGTATACACTCAACATTATGGGATAAGTAGGAAATCATCCAAATTTACTTTAGAAAGCATCAACCACTGAATTAAGAATAAAAATTGAATGTTAGCATTGCTAATACAAAAATAAAAGTAAGTTTAAAAATAGTAGAATTACTAATGTGACATTTTATTGTAACCACATTTTGCTCCTAGAGAGCAAAATGTTACAAACAATACAAGGACACAGATGGTATACAGGTATCACATGAGGTAGAGAGTGAAACAATAGTCATAATAAAATGTCACATATCTACTTCAAAATGCCAATTATCTATATATTCAAACACATAATTAACCACTTACATGTCATACATTGGGAGATCAACACTCTTCACTGTACCATAAAATGAAAATATTTCATGAAGATGATCCCTATTAACATTGCGAGTTAAACGCCCGACATGGATTCTAGTTGGCCTTGGAGTGGGTGAACGAGGTTTTCTTCTTGGTCGTGGTGATCCAGACCTGTGAAAATAGAAGTCAAGATACTGAACTACACGCTTTGATATGGAATAACAGAACATTTCCATTATTAAACTAGGTCTCTTATAGCTGCTGTACAATCTGAGTAAGGCATCTCAGTATTCCATAACCCTAACAACAGGACTACTGCAGGGCACTTATACTTTAAATTAGATTAATTTCTTAAAAGTTGGTAGATCATAATTATACCTTATTGATGCTAGAAATGTGAAAGATACACCATTTTTAAGTACATTTGAAAGTGGATAGGCCTCTTATCAACTCTGAATCTGTATATCTGCACAAGTGTCATAAATTCCCTGAAACACTGACCTTGAGCGAGATTTGGAGGGCTTTTTTGGCTTTTGTTTCTTCTCATGGCTCTGACTACGGCTCTTTTCTGCACTAGTCTTGAATGCAGATCTGTTAAGAAGACAAATGGTATGAATAAACTCCCATCTTTTATGGTAAATGGAGCTAACATGCTCTTAACCCCTTGACTGTTGCAACCCCAAATCCTGAGGTGTCTCCTGGTGTCGCGAAATTTAAAAAAAAAATTCTTATGAAATGATAGAGAATCTTTTCCCAATTGTAATGACGCCAAAAGAACAAATTTTGATGGAAAACTGAAGGCGCGAGGTTAGCGACCTCGGCAATTTCACCCACTTTGAGCCCTATTTTCGGCTAATTCCACTGTTCCAGTCGACCAAACTCATAGCTATTTCTTTAGAACTCCATTTTTTTCTATCAATTGAGTACAAGAAACTGCACATTTACCAATTTCAACTACCCAATAACATGGTCAGAAATTTGCAATTTGGCCAATTTCGCAAAAATTAAAAAATATGACAATTTCAAAATAGGGTCCAGAATGAACAATGCAGACATTCCTGGCTCTAAAATAACATTTTCTTTGTTCATCAGTCATGTCTCCAGGCCCCTCTGATATTACTCTTGTTTTCTATTTTGAATTTTTATTCAAACAAAAAATAGAAGATTTACCGTTATGCAGACTACTGCAATATTGCAATAACTGTATAAATAATGTCAACCCATACATGACTGCATATTAGAATGGCTACTTGGACATTTATTGGAAAATTACATCATTTGTTTACTTTTGAACATAGGCAAAAATCAAAGATTTCCCCTACTTTGAGCTCCAAGAAAATGAGAATACAACCATAAATACTATACAAAAATAGACCACAAAGCCGGCATTTTAATTAAAAAAAAAGGTCGGAGATTTTTTTCTCATTATGCACTGTGTGCTGCAGGATTTTTTTTTATATGGTGCACACTGACCACACAGACCCATTCTCTCACATGTGGGCCTACCAGCTTTCTCCTGCTTGATTTGAAGCCGCTAGAATTTATGAGTATATATACGTCAAAAACGGTGGCTTGTAAGACGTATATATATGACCAAAACAGTCAAAGGGTTAATTTTTAAAATAGCTAAAGACTGGAAGCTTAACTGATAAAGTATATTTTGTAGCATGACTAAAATAAATAAATAAATATATATATATAAACATGCAAGATTTCAGGTAATATATTTGAGATGAATATAAGATAATTAAAGATACTTTAAAGGATGAATGAGGTCCAAAATGAGGCTGCTGGTGAATTTTAGTAGATTACTATATAAAATATTTAAGGCTGCCATTCAGTGTGATTTTTCAAAAAAATTTGACTGAGTTTAGTGTCAAGATTTTCCTAAGTGCTTTAAAAATGTCATACAATACCATAAAAGGAATACCATAGATAGTATTCAATATTAACTCACCTGGTATCATCTTTCTTGTCTTTGTCCTTCTCCTTTTCCCTAAATTATAAAAAAAAATATAAATATGCAAGATAAATCAACTAAATATTCAATATATGGATCCAGTACATGCACCTTGTCTGTTAATGTTTTATTATTTCCAGCACAATTTACATTTTATTGTAATAATAGGAAGCTGGGCTACTTGCCCAATATTGAAAACCAGAGATTCAGATGTGTGTGCATTTACAACAGGTGAAACTTGAACATCTAAAGCATCAGGTCCCAATGAAATACCCATATTAAAACACAATCCTTTACTCTTTTAAATAGTTGGGGGAAGGGGAACCTAGCTCCAGTATGCCAGTGGATGGTTAAGCATGGGTATACAGCACCAGTAAGACAGACTGCTTTATCACTTAATACCTAATACTTATTCATGGTTTAATCAATGAGCAGATCATCTGACACTCTTCAGGAAATGTTTTTTTTTTTTTGTTCCCTGACAAATTACCACCAAATACAGTATCAACAAAACAGTATGTGAAATACTGAACAAGCCACCTACACAGGTCTTTAAAATATCAAGCAGCTAGAAGGAAATACTTAACAAAAGATGAAATGAAAAGACTGAGGATAGAAGACTTCAGGAATGGACACTTAAGAGCAGAGTTTTGATTCTGAGAGATAGGATGACGAGACCTAATACAGAGAAAACAAACAGAACAACATCAGTAACAAAGACTTATCCAAAATGTTTCTTTTTATATAATTGTGATCCTTGAGTGTAAAACTCGCCATCGCATGAAATGGAACTCTCGAAACTTTCAAAGGAGAGTATAGCAAGTGCTGTCTGAACTGAAGGAAAGAGCTACAGTGAAAGAACTGAAATCTTTCATCACTAGAAGAAAAACTATGAGGGTATGTGAACACAACACAAAAAAATACTCTGGGGCATAAACAAGGTAAACAAGGATTGGCTTTTTACCAAGAGATGCAAAAAGAATAGGAAAATGTTTTAAGGTACATAAACAAGTCCCAGGAAGTCACATAAAATTCCCAGGGAGTCATGTAAAGTTTAACAACCAAGGCCAAGTAGCTTAAGTTCAATCTTTGCAAAAATAGGTAAGTGAATATAGATAACTGCATACCTAATGGTAAAACTTACTTTGGTTTATTCTCCTTATCTCTTGATCTTGATCGTGATGAAGATGATGACGTCGATGATGATGATGATCGTGAAGAGGAACTACTGCTTGAGGAACTGTCTGAACTGCCTGAAGATCCAGATGAGCTTCTCGACGAACTATAAATGCAGTTAATATTCATTCAATTTTATGATTACCAGCAGGATGGCTATTAATTAACCATTAGTGTATCTTTTTTAATACTGCTACCAATTCAAAAATTAAATGGTATTATAAAAATATTCTCTACTAAGCATATATTATTAAAAATTCATACTCTTACCCTAATAGACATACATAGCTGTAGCTTTAGCATGTAAAAATTAAAATAGATGTACAATTTCCTTAACCTTTTCCTGTATGCAAGATACCCAATAAAAAATGAGCTTTAAAACCTCAACATGAACTAAAGTATATGTGGTAGTCTTACAATGTTTTATTGAATTATTCTGCCAAATTAAAATTCTTTATACAACATCGACTCCAAATGATCTAAAAGAAAATTGAGAAGTTTCAAACATTCAGGTACAATTCTTGCAGAAATTCATGTGTGCCTGGCTGCTCACTAACCCAAGATTAATTATGGTCTGGCAATATGGGAAGTGAAAAACCACACTGAGAGCATGAGCTGCCTTACCTTCTACTGGAGCTGCTGTCACTGCTAGACGACTTTTTTCTTGGCTTCTTTTCCTTATCACGAGACTTTCTTTCTTTTTCAGAGGCACTGGAAGATGCTGAACGACTTCGGCTTCTACTGAGAACCCTAAAATGATAAATTTATATATATGTATTAATAATGAATAATAAAATATTTGAATCCTGAATCCTCATAGAAAATATTTCTGATACATGGGATTTACTATTTTTTCCCGTGAATTTATGTCCTTTATATATTATGAAGACCAAAAATCCACCATAATCTAAATGAGGCAAATTTCTTTCTTGGAAGATAATGATAAAATATTATATTTTGGCATGAGTAGGATAGCAGTGGAAACAAGTAAATTTATTTAGGCACAGGTCTCAGGTTGGGCCACGGGGGCATTAACCCCCAAAACCTTCTCCATGTATACTCCAGGTATACAGGTACACATAAGTACAATTATCATACACAGTAACATGTGCAAAATACCTAGGATAACCCAACAGTCAGACAGTTACTTATATCCACTGAGGTCCTTGTAATATCTTATTATTTAAACTTTAAAAGTTAAAAAGTTTCAATAGAAACATACTAGGAATAAGGTAAACTGAGTTATGTACATTAACATTACAAAGAGGAGCAGCTTACACAAACAGGTACATAAATATCGACTATACAAGAAATCATCAATTAGGTAATTTACACTATGCGTGATAATTGTGCTTAACAATTTTTGTGCAGTATAAAAATGTAGTTTACATGTAATAAAATATTATTCAGTATAAAAAAAACCACTAACATGCATGTGCATTTCGGGAAGAAACCTGTCCCTAAATAAAGTTACATTTCTGCCAGAAATGCACACCATACTAGTGCCTTTATATGCTTAGCAATACTTCATTATATGTAAACTAAATTTTGTAAACTGTATACTGAAGACAAAAATAGTTTGTTTTACTTACTGTACAAATCAAACTATATTTAATCCCAGACAAGCAACTGTTTCAAAATTATAATCAACTGTAAAAGTTAATAATTAAAGTTAATAAATTGCTCAATGTGAGTGAGACTTACTGCCAGCTGCATCACTAACATGGCGCCGCCTCTCAACACCTGAATACTTACATGATGCTGCACACACTGTGTTGATGGTGTGTGTGGCTGCCTGAGTACACCTCTAAGTGTTGCTGGTGATTACACAAGCTGTAGCTCAGCACATGTACCAACAAGTAATAAGTTACAACTAAGTGGTTATCCAGGCGTCACCCAGCTGCTGCTGCTGCTGCTGTTGTCTCTGGGGTTGTTCAGGGCCACCAAGCTAACGTACTGTGTCAGACTGTTGACTACCTGGACACAGGATACACAAGTATATATATGGTGGCGAGTCAGGTGTTGGTAGGTAAGACAGGTGTTGACTGCTGGGGAGGTTGGATTTATGATGGGCCTGCTCTGGATAACATAATAACATACACACTTGCCCATCTCCCTGGACTAATTATGTACCTCTGTAATCTTTTGACTACCGCCCACAGGATGGGTATGGGGTGCATAATAAACATATTAAA